>NC_079197.1:103926489-104204114 GCF_029499605.1 Hyla sarda | reverse complement strand
CGCGCAAGGCCAGTGGAGCTGGCCAATGCGCGCAGCCCCAGCTATCAGCATGCTCGCTCTTGCCTGTTTGATTGACAGGCGGGAGCGAGCACAGCAGTGCCTGAATTTCGACTCATTGCCAGGCTGAAATGAGTCGAAATTCAGTGGTGACGTCACTGCTGAATGCATTCGGCCACTAGGAGGGCGACCCCTAGTGGCCGAATTTCAAAGTGATTTTAAACTTGTTTAAAATCACTTTTTTTAATTAAAGTATATTAGAGATATGTTGTAGTACTTAAGTACTACAACATATCAATTTTTGTACTTATGACAGTGCTCATTTAACTGACTACTGTCTCAAAACAGACCTGAGCAGTTTTTAAATTAGGAATTTGGAAAGGGGAGAGGGGGCTAAGTAATAAAATGAGAAAGGCATTTTTTATTGATAGGATATGTGATAAAGTTTTTCATATTCACTTGTCTTAGTGATTTATGCAGAGTCTGTTGAAGTGACAGTGTCTATTTAGAATAATTGGCACTGAGCTGAAAGACAAGATACAGTCCATGAAGTGCTATTGTGCTTCTGCTATGGTGCTATTTGGCTATTACTAACCTTGGACAATACCTTTAAAGGTATTATAAAGAATTAGAAAAAAAAAACATAAATTCTTTTTTCCAGAAACATTACTCTTGTCCTCACTTTTGTGTGGTATTGCAGCTCAGCCCAATTTAAACGATTAGAGCCAGGTTGTAATACCATCACATAAATGGAGGATAGGAGAGAAAAAATTCCTATTGTTGGACTTAAACATTGCATTGTACACTGATGGGTGAATAAACAGCATTTTTTGATTTACTGAACTGGAGTGCCGTATCTCTACCTGGATATTATTGATTCATATAAGGTCCAGAGTCAAGCCTTGAGAAGCAGAGCACCCACCTTGAAACTACAAGCCCTTATTGCAGAGGCCGGTTTCTTCTATTGGTTTGCATATATTATTACATATATGTTTGTAACTATATGTAATTAAGTAGTTTAAAAAAAATAACAAATTGAAGGCTTTTAGAATAAACACAGCAATAATGCAGCAATGCACGTGAACAATATTTATAGTGGAAACGATTATTCCTATTATTACAGATATACTGCAGTGCATTCACCTTACAGGTGACCAGGAAGAACAGTTTTTGCACTTTGCATGGCTAGTTTACCAATAAAGGACTCAGGGCATACCTGTACATCCTGAGTCCCATTACCGGGGTATAAATCGATCTCACGTGCGGAGAACGCTGTAAACCTGGGGAGTCCCGACTGCTATCAGCAGCCAGGACCCAGGGTTAATGCTGGGCATCACCAATTGGGCCGATGCCCAGCATTAAGCCTTTAGACGCTGCAATCAAAGTTAATCACAGTGTTAGGTTCGACCCCAAAGGCCGAGACGTCTTCTGTCGGCGGATGCCCAATTTGTGTGTGGAAAGCCTGTATGGGGCTGCAGTCACCCAACGTTCCTTCCAACACTACCTGCCATTCAAAATCACGACACAAACACAAGTGTTGTCTCTGTAAGCTGAAGGCAGAACTGGCCTAGCCCTCTTTTCAGGAGTATTTTATAGCCCACTTTCAATTAGGCGTGCGCAGTAAACTCTACATTGTACAAACACAGGAAAACCATAAATCTTTCGCAGAAGAAAGTTAGATACAAAATATACATTGCTTAAGCTCAAATATAATGAACCGTTGTTTCAAGGACGCATCTGGGGTAGAAAAAGATAAGAGTGTCTGCATTCTTGAAGATAAGGTACCCATCGTCTCTTAGTTCAAAAGTTTAAAGTTTGTTATGTAGAAAAAAACAAGAAAGATAGAATACAGTCACTTAGACCGAGAATAATCAAGTCTTCATACAAAATGGAGTCTTTGAAAACAAAACTGGAGTCTCCTCTACCCAATTCTATCACACAGCATCTAAAAGGAAAGTGAAAGAATCCCGGCAGCTCAGCAGAGCTAATCGGGACTATTACAACAAAATCGCGATGTCCCGATCAGCTGAGAGGACGGGGAGAGGGCATTTATCTGGCTCCTCGCTGTCCGATCGGTGAACTATTTCTCCAAGCCTGCCATGCAGGCCGTGGCAGCAGAGCACCAATAACACTGATCAATGCTATGGCAAAAAAAGTAGAAAGTGTAAAAAAAAAAAAAAAAAGTTAATAATAGTTTGAATTACCCCCCCCCCCCCAATTTCCCATTTTTAAATAAAATAATGTAATAAATAAATAATAATCATATGTGGTACAATGTGTAAATGTCCGAACTATTAAAATATAATGGTAGCTCAACCACACGGTTGATGGCATACACGTAAAAAAATACAAAAGTCCAAAATTGTGCATTTATGGTCACTTCATATACCATAAAAATATTAATAAAAAGTGATCAAAAACTCAAATCAAAACAAAAATGGTACAAATAAAAACTACAGACCACAGCACAAAAAATGAGCCCTCATACCGCCCTGTATGCGGGAAAAAAAATAGGGGTCAGAAGATGACAATTTTTAAATACTAATTTTGGTGTACGTAGTTATAATTTTTTTAAGTAGTAAAATAAAGTAAAACCTACATAAATTGGGTATCCTTGTAACGGTATGGACCTATAGAATAAAGATAAGGTGTCATTTTTACCAAAAAGTGCACTGCATAGAAACTGAAGCCCTAAAAAGTTG
Organism: Hyla sarda; assembly: GCF_029499605.1. NCBI lineage: Eukaryota > Metazoa > Chordata > Amphibia > Anura > Hylidae > Hyla > Hyla sarda. The sequence continues at coordinate 104,201,415 of NC_079197.1, read as the reverse complement.
CCAAATGGCGTATTGTTTTTTTTTTTTATTTCACCCCACAACTAACTTTTTTTTTTTGTTTCGCTGCAGAATGTTTTAAAATAAGTGATGTCAATACAATGTACAATTGGTGACAAAAAAAACAAGCCCTTATATGGGTCTGTAGGTGCAAAATGGAACGCGTTATGATTTTTAGAAGGGGAGGAGGAAAAAAATGAAACTGCAAAAACAAAAATAGTTTTGAGTCTTTAAGGTGAAAATGGACTGAGTCCTTAAAGGGGTACTCCGGTGAAAACATATTTTTTTTTTTTAAATCAACTTTTGGCAGAAAGTTAAACATATTTGTGAATTACTTCTATTAAAAAAATCTTAATCCTTTCAGTACTTATTAGCTGCTTAATGCTACAGAGGAAATTCCTTTCTTTTTGGAACACTGATGACATCACGAGCACAGTGCTCTCTGCTATCATTTCTGTCCATTTTAGCAACCATGCATAGCAGAGGTATGCTAAGGGCAGCATGGTGGCTCAGTGGTTAGCACTGCTGCCTTGCAGTGCTGGGGGCTTGGGTTCAAGTTCCACTAAGGACAACAATAAATGAAGCGTTATTATTATTATTATAATATTGTCAGCAGAGAGAACTGTGCTCGTGATGTCATCAGAGAGCATTCCAAAAAGAAAAGAATTTCCTCTGTAGTATTCAGCAGCTAATAAGTACAGGAAGGATTAAGATTTTTTAATAGAAGTAATTAACAAATATGTTTAACTTTCTGCCACCAGTTGATTTAAAAGAAAAAAGGTTTTCACCGAAGTACCCCTTTAACCTCTTAAGGACCAAGGGCGTAAACTTACGCCCTTGGTCCCGCTCCCATGATATAACGCGGGGTTACACGGTAACCCCGCATCATATCACGGCGGGCCCGGCGTCATAGTGAAGCCGGGACCCGCCGCTAATAGCGCGCGGCACCGATCGCGGTGCCGCATGATATTAACCATTTAGCCATGCGCTCAAAGCTGAGCCGCGCGGCTAAAAGTGAAAGTAAAATGTGCCAGTTAGCTCAGGGAGCTGTTCGGGATCGCTGCGGTAAAATCGCGGCATCCCGAACAGCTATACTTCAGGAGGAAGGTCTCTTAGAGGAAGGTCTCTTGAGATCCAGGCTTGAGCATTCAATCGCCGAAAACACTGATTGATGCATTCCTAAGGAGATGCATCAATCAGTGGTAAAGATCAGTACATGCAATGTTATAGCCCCCCCTAGGGGCTATAATATGGCATAAGAAAAGTGTAAAAAAATCACTAACCCTTTTAATGATCCCTTCCCCTAATAAAAGTTTGAATCACCCGGCATTTTCAAAAAAAAAAAAAAAAAAAAACAGTGTAAATAAAAATAAACATATGTGGTATCGCCGTGTGTGGAAATGTCCAACTTATAAAAATATACCACTTTTTAAACCGCACGTTCAATGGCGTACGCGCGAAAAAATTCCAAAGTCCAAAATAGCGTATTTTTGGTCACTTTTTATAAAAATGGTACCAACAATAACATCAGATCACTGCGCAAAAAATGAGCCCTCATAGCCCCCTGAACATGGAAAAATAAAAAAAGTTATAGGGCTCAGAAAATGACAATTTTAAACGTATAAATTTTCCTGCATGTATTTATGATTTTTTTTCAGTAGTAATACAAAATCAAACCTATATAAGTAGGGTATCATTTTAACCGTATGGACCTAGAAAATAAAAATAAGGTGTCATTTTTACAGAAAAATGTACTACATAGAAGCCCCTAAAAATTACAAAATGGCATTTTTTTTCCAATTTTGTCCCGCAATGATTTTTTTTCCCGTTTCGCCGTAGATTTTTGGGTAAAATGACTGATGTCATTACAAAGTAGAATTGGTGGCGCAAAAAATAAGCCATCATATAGAATTTTAAAATTTTAAAGAGTTATGATTTTTTAAAGTTAAGGAAGAAAAATTGAAAATGAAAAAACGGAAAAAGCCCCGGTCCTTAAGGGGTTAAGGGGTTAATAAAAATATAGCAACAGGGGTGCAACACACAACTAAGGAGATCAAGGTAAAGGGGTACTCCGGTGGAAAAATATATATATTTTTTGATCAATTGGTGCCAGAAAGGTAAACAGATTATTTAAATTACTTCAATTTAAAAATCTTAATCCTCCCAGTGCTTATCAGATGTTGTATGCTCCACAGGAAGTTCTTTTCTTTTTTAATTTCTGTCTCTTCTGTTTGACCACAGTGCTCTCTGGTGACACCTGGTGACAAGAAGTCATTTGCAAATCTGTTTAACTCTCTGCCACCAGTTGATTTAAAAACAAAAAATAATGTTTTCCACCGGAGTACCCCTTTAACTGAGGATGACCCAAAATATCCAATGTGTCTATTGACTAAATGTAAAACAAAGAAATAGGTATCAGTCCTTAAGAAATCCTTAAAGGGGAACTCTGGGGGAAAAACTTTTTCAAATCAACTGGTGCCAGAAAGTTAAACAGATTTGTAAATTACTTCTATTTAATAATCTTAACCCTTCTATTACTTATCAGCTGCTGTATGCTCCAGACATACTACAGAGACATTTGTTAAGATTTTTCCAGTCTGACTACAGTGCTCTCTGCTGACACCTCTGTCCATGTCAGGAACTGTCCAGAGCAGGAGAGGTTTTCTATGGGGACATGAACAGAGGTGTCAGCAGAGAGCACTGTTGTCAGACTTTAAAGAACTTCACACATTTCTCTGTAGTATACAGTAGCTGATAAGTACTAGAAGGGTTAAGATTTTTATATAGAAGTCATTTAGAAATCTGTTTACCTTTCTGGCACCAGTTGATTTGAAAAAAGAGTACCCCTTTGAATCTCTAGAGTTTGGATTTATTTTAATTATAGTTATGCTGGTGTAACACAATAGATGATTGTAATGGTTAGCAATAGGTCATAGTGGTGGAGAAGTAAAGTGTTGCCACAGGGCATAATCTGTAATCTGCAGTGAATTGAAGGATAGAATGTAGAAATGTAAGAAAGATATCGCACACAATAGCAATGGAAAACAAGTTAATAACGATAGGGTGGGTAATTGATTAGTCATACTTTACATTTACCTGAATGTATAAACATCATATGAAATAGTTAATAGACCACACGACAAGGACCTTGTGGTTGGTTCTGTTACACATAAAATACAGTATTTTGGTCAAAGTAAAAAAGCAAAATACTTAAAGTGTACCTGTCGTCATAACTTTTTATATAATGTAGATAATACAATTATATGTATATTTGTAATATACATTGATTCAAAATGTGTATATTTATGGGTAAAAAAAAGTACTGTCCCTGCAGCTATTGCCTGTGAGGAGTCCAAATACAGGAAGTGAGGGCAGGACAAGCAGGGCTCTGTGCAGGCTCCTGGCTTGTCAATCATCCTCATGTTGGAGCCCGTAGTATGTCACAAAGCCTCAGTGTGCAGAGCCCTGCTTGTCCACCCTCACTTCCTGTATTTGGACTCCTCATAGACACACACAGACAATAGCTGCAGGGACAAAAATATACATATTTTTTGACCAATGTATATTACAAATATACATATAATGGCATTATCTATGTTATATAAAAACATTTTGTTGATGACAGGTACACTTTTTAAATTACTAAAATAATGTGTAGTCCCATCTTTACATAGTTACATAGTTAGTATGGTCGAAAAAAGACATATGTCCATCAAGTCCAACCAGGGAATCGAAGGGAAGGGTGTAATATATAGTATATAAAGTATAGTTTATATAGTTTTATAATTCTGCATAAGCATTAATGTTATTTTGTTCCAGGAATGTATCCAACCCTGTTTTAAAGCTGTTAATTGTTCCTGCTGTGACCAGTTCCTGAGGTAGACCGTTCCATAAATTCACAGTCCTCACGGTAAAGAAGGCGTGTCGCCCCTTTAGACTAAACTTTTTCTTCTCCAGACGGAGGGAGTGCCCCCTCGTCCTTTGGGGGGTTTAACCTGGAACAGTTTTTCTCCATATTTTTTGTATGGGCCATTTATATACTTATATACGTTTATCATATCCCCCCTTAAATGTCTCTTCTCAAGACTAAACAATTGTAACTCCTTTAATCGCTCCTCATAGCTAAGATGTTCCATGCCCCATATTAGTTTAGTCGCGCGTCTCTGCACCCTTTCCAACTCCGCAGTGTCCCTTTTATGAACAGGCGACCAAAACTGAACAGCATATTCCAGGTGAGGCCGTACCAATGCTTTATAAAGGGGGAGTATTATGTCCCTGTCCCTTGAGTCCATGCCTCTTTTGATACATGACAATATCCTGCCGGCTTTGGAAGCAGCAGCCTGACATTGCATGCTATTCTGTAGTCTGTGATCTACAAGTACACCCAGATCCTTCTCTACCAGTGACTCTGCCAGTTTAATCCCCCCCCTAAGACATACGATGCATGCAGGTTATTAGTACCCAGATGCATAACTTTACATTTATCCACATTGAACCTCATTTGCCAAGTGGATGCCCAGACACTTAGTCTATCCAAGTCATCTTGTAACTTATGCACATCCTCTATAGACTGTACCGTGCTACAAAGCTTGGTGTCATCTGCAAAGATAGAAACAGAGCTGTTAATACCATCCTCTATATCATTGATAAATAAATTAAACAGCAGGCGGCCCAGTACTGAACCTTGGGGTACACCACTAATAACCGGGGACCAATCAGAGTACGAATCATTGACCACCACTCTCTGGGTACGATCCATGAGCCAGTGTTCAATCCAGTTACCTTTAAAATAATTAAAAATAAAATACATACATCACTTTTCAATTGCAATAGTGTCTTGTGTGGAAAGAAGAACAAAAGTATAGACAGTCTCATGGATAGAGAAGAGAAGCCCCATCCTAGTGGAGAAATTATTCTCTTATAGAGTGGTGTCCTTGTGGGGTAGAAGTGGGAGTGTGCGCTCCTAGTATCTGAGAGCTGGTCTGTTCAAATCTCAGCAATTTGGAATACTTTACAAATCCATCACCACTATAGGCTAAATCTTCCATTGCAAAGTCTAAATGAAGTTTGGGCTTCAAAAATTTCCACTTTTTCATTAGCGATATGGTAATGGATGATGGTGGTTGTCTAACTTCTATTTATTATTTATTTTGTGTATCACATAATCCTGGGTTTTCTAGGATGAAATAAAGAAGCAGAACATGGGAACCATGGAATAAAGGATGTATGCATGTACATAAGAAAAGTTGCAAAACTTGGAGAACTTATAGCTATATAACTTCCTATTTGTTTACATAAAAAATAATGTAAAAAGGTGTGTAGCATTATCTTGATTATAAAGGGATTGTTTGTGTGAAGCGTTAGCTAAAATACAAATATAAATATGAACATAAGAAGACTGTAAATTAAAATTGGAAAATGTTGGATAAAGAATTGAGTTGCGTACCTGATTGGTATAGAATTAAATAAAATAAGAATAAATAAGTATTTGTTTTTGATGTAACAGATGTTAGTAGAAGGGTAATAGACTTATGATTGATACACAAAAAAGTAATAATTAGAAGTGGGGCAACCACCATCATCTATTACCATATAGCTACTGAATAAGGGACATTTCTGATTCTTAAAAACATGTTTAGCCTTATAAATCCATCACCCCTATATGCTATATCTTCCATTGAATAGTATACTCAATGGCAGAGATTTTAATTTGACCAGCTGTCAATCACTAGGAGCTTCTGGGGACACTCCAACTTCTACCCCATTAGGATGCCACTCTGTAAGAGAATCATTACTCCACTAGGACGTGACATCTCTTCTTGATCCATGAGACTGCCTATACTTTTGTTCTTCTTTCCAGCTATCTCGCTGCACACTCGCATGTACGATTGGCAAAAACTCATTCCGGTACAGCGGAATCCATGGTATGAACCTAGTATAACTGTTCATATGACTTATTTATTCCAGTTTAGGAAAATGTATCCCCTATCCAAAGGAACCCCCCCACGATCTAATGCCTGGCACCCCAGCTCTCCCCATGCACGGAGCTTTGTCAACCATCGCTCTCTATGGGAGAGCGGGAGATACACGAGTACAGTGCTTTGGCTCTCCCTCTTGGTTCCGACCCCAGATCCATGCAAGAGGAGAACCGGAGCAACATGCAGGAGATTGCAGGGAGTCTCAGCGGTCGAATCAAGGATCCCCCCCCCCAACCAGGCACTTATCCACTATCCTTTGGGTGACCTGTGGCAACATTTTACTTCTTCATTACTATGATCGATTGTTAACCACTATAAGCATCTATTGTATTGCACCATCATAAAAATTGTGAAAATAAAACCCTGTAGGATATAGGGAGAAAAATGAGGGGAGACAGAGATGGCGCTATATAGCGCCGATTATCCGCGATTACAGCGGGAATTAGATGTGAAGGTAGAAAAACTGCTCACCTTTGCAAGTTGCGCTGGAAGCAGGCACAACACTGTTAAGCATTTTGAGCAGGTTCTTTAGGCTGGTACATCGGGAGCAGCTGGCTGTTGGTCCCGTCAAGGATGGTGGACAATGCAAGGATACAGATGTGGAAGAGAGGAATCCTGGCAGGGGTTCCCTTAATCTTCCAGTAGATAACCGACTTCGGGACTTAGAGCGTTACGCTGGCGGCGTGATGACACGGGAGTCCTGTGTGGAAGAGGGGCTTCCACATCTGTATCCCTTAAAGCGTTAATGTCATTAGTAAGAAAATGTTTAAAAATGCTTAAATCAGTGTCATAATTTGCCCTAAGACCTATATGCAAAATAACATGCATGTGTTAATATGTAAAATACCTTTTGATTCATGTATTCCTGTAATGAGTCTTTCTGAATTCCTCTCAGAGGCTGGGGACATTTCCCTTGGAGCATGATGATCTTCTCTCCTCCCCCTCCCCTCTCCCTTGTCATGAGGTCTGCACAAACATTTTTACACTTGTACAGGTTTCTGCCTAAATGCAATACTGTATAGAACTCTAATGCAGTCATGCATGTTCTATATAATAGTTTAGCACCTTTAGTCACTGTGCATGGAAATGCTTTTCCTGAAGAGGCTGCAAGGTGTCTGCATCTTGTCTGGATCTCACAGGTGTTCTCCTTACACAGTTGAAAGCTGGATTATACACCTTGCTGAGGCAGGGGAGCCAGCAGAGAAGAGAGAAAAGCACACTCCCCCTCCCTTCAGAATTTTGGTCCTTTTCTTGTGTGGACCAAAGAATCCTAGATACTAGGGTTTGTTTTCAAAATTAAAAAGAAAGAGACCCCTAGTGGCCATGTTTTTAAACATTTATTTCACATCTTTAGCAATAACATTATTTAATGAAGTATACTAGGAAAATACTTAGTTTTTAACCCCTTAAGGACTCAGCCCATTTTGGCCTTAAGGACTCAGACAATTTAATTTTTACGTTTTCGTTTTTTCCTCCTCGCCTTCTAAAAATCATAACTCTTTTATATTTTCATCGCCAGACTAGTATGAGGGCTTGTTTTTTGCATGACCAGTTGTCCTTTGTAATGACATAACTCATTATATCATAAAATGTATGGCGCAACCAAAAAACACTATTTTTGTGGGGAAATTAAAAAGAAAAACGCAATTTTGCTAATTTTGGAAGGTTTCGTTTTCACGCCGTACAATTTACGGTAAAAATGACGTGTGTTCTTTATTCTGAGGGTCAATGCAATTAAAATGATACCCATTATTACGTACTTTTATGTTATTGTTGTGCTTAAAAAAAAATCACAAACTTTTTTTACCAAATTAGTACGTTTATAATCCCTTTATTTTGATTACCTATAACTTTTTCATTTTTCCGTATAAGCGGCGGTATGAGGGCTAATTTTTTTGCGCCATTTTTTTTATACCACATTTGCATATAAAAAAACTTTTAATACATTTTTTATAATTTTTTTTAATAAAATGTATTAAAAAAAGTAGCAATTTTGGACTTTTTTTTTTTTTTACGTTCACGCCGTTCATCGTACGGGATCATTAACCTTTTATTTTAATAGTTTGCACATTTACGCATGCGGCGATACCAAATATGTCTATTAAATTAATTTTTTACGCTTTTTGGGGGTAAAATAGAAAAAACTGACATTTTACTTTTTTATTGGGGGAGGGGATTTTTCACTTTTTTTTTTACTTTTAATTTTACATTTTTTTACATTTTTTTTTTACACTTGAATAGTCCCCATAGGGAACTATTCATAGCAATACCATGATTGCTAATACTGATCTGTTCTATGTATAGGACATGGAACAGATCAGTGATATCGGTTATCTTCTGCTCTGGTCTGCTCGATCTCAGACCAGAGCAGAAGACGCCAGGAGCCGGAGAGAGGCAGGTGAGGGGACCTCCGTGCGGCTTTCTGAATGATCGGATCCCCGCAGCAGCGCTGCGGCCGATCAGATCATTCATTGAAATCGCGTACTGCCGCAGATGCCGGGATCTGTATTGATCCTGGCATCTGAGGGGTTAATGTCGGACGCCCGCGAGATCGCGTGCATCGGCCATTGCCGGCGGGTCCCTGGCTGCGATCAGCAGCCGGGATCAGCCGCGCATGAGACGGGCATCGCTTCGATGCCCACGGTTATGTACAGGACGTAAATGTACGTCCTGGTGCGTTAAGTACCACCGCACCAGGACGTACATATATGTCCTGTGTCCTTAAGGGGTTAAGGAAGTATTAATGGAAAAAAGTTGTTGTTACGGAGCTGGATGTGGATCCTCAAATCTGTGTGGCTGATGACTCGGACCGAATCGGGGAGCGGATTCTAAGGTACAGCTGGTCTTCACCAGAGCCCACTGCAAGGCAGGATGGGCTTTCTGCGGCAGGCGACACCCAGGTTGCTACCCCCGACACGGCTTGACCACACAGGTAGCTAGGCAAGGCGAGGTACCGAAAGGATAAGGCAGTAGCATAGTCAAACCTTGAAGAAGGTCAAGGCAGGCGGCAAAGGTGCGAAGTCAAATAACGTAGCGGGAAGGTCTGGATACACGGGTAAGGCAAACAGGCAATATGGAACGCTTAATCTCAGGCTAGGGGTACTGAAGATCTGGCAGGGAAGTGTGGGAGGTGCGGGGATTTTATAATGTAGTGTCAGGTGCAACAACTAATTATGGGTGCACTGGCCCTTTAAATTTCAGCTGAGCTGAGACACAGAGGAGGAGGCGGCAGCTGAACTGTGGTGAGTGACGGGCTGGGATTCGCATGCGGGCGTGTCCCGTGATGTGAATCCTGGTCCCGCCGGCAGACGGGGACACAGGGACACTGCGGTCACGGCCGGAGCTTGCGGCCGGAGCGCAGAGTGTAACAGTTGTTTCTAATGACAGTAACACTTTAAGAGTTTTATGGGGACTGATACCTTTGTCTTTGATCTACAGTTTAAGAAATAAGATGCAAATGTCTCAAAATACTCTTTCATTTTATGAAATCTCAGGAGGAACACCTCAGTGAGCAGTCAAACACAGATGATGAATCGACTGGAGACTCTAGTAGTAGTGAAATAGAATCTGATTACTCTGGAATTGAGTTCAGAACTTTTAACACACACAAAGAAGAGGAAAAATGCAACAATGGTTAGTATTCAAATGGAATGTGTCATCAGAAAATGACGTATTGTTTTAAATTAGATTTTTATGTTAACCAATTTTTTTATAGAATTGTCTATTTTGCCTTTTATATGATATAATGAATTCCTGAAATCTTGCCATTCCCATTCTGGCAAGCTATTCTAAAACTAAACTAAAGGAAGGGAGATGAGGACACCATGAGAGATATAGGGGCTATGAGTGGTAGTCTGTGTGAGAAAGGGGAGCCATAATTATTAATCTCTGTGACTAAAACAGCATTCTATGTGAGAGACCTGTCAAGTAGCAGCTGCAGTCCACATGGTTGCATGCAGTCCTGTTAAACTTGTTGGGCTAATCACTTATTTTATACCTTAACAACTTCAGCACAATAGGTAAAATCAGTTGTGATAGCCTGAGGGAGTAGGGTATATGGGATGTAGCTGTGCGGTAACTAAAGGGTGTTTGCTTAACCCTTTCTATTCGTGACGCCAGGGTGAGGGCTCCTCTATAATGCTTGTCCTACCGCCACCCTTCCCAAGAGCGATAGGGAGGTATAGAATAATGGAATGTCCACAACCGGAGAGTTTGCTGAGAACAGTTGGAACTTTTACTGAAGATTTTATGCAACTTCACAACAGGAACATTCTCTACAAGTGCAAATTCTCCTGGAGATTGACAAATGTTGGGACCTTAAGCAATTTTGAGTCTTTAAATTGATATGCGCTGTTCCACTGGATTTAGGGGAATTAGTTGCGGTCCAGTAGTCACGCTAGCTTTAGCGGGGATTAGATTAGAACTCACGATTTAGGTTCTGCTGAGGCCATTAGGTTTCCAGGCCTAGCATGTCTTTGAAAGTTGTGCAGATCCGTCCTGCTAGTCCGGCATCCACAAGAGCATAAACCCAAGAGAGCGATAATTGGCTACAGCTCCCTTATATGGGCAGGGGCTGGACTAGTGCTAATATGTCCAATACTGCTGTCAATCCCCATTACAAAGGGTTATGGGTAACATGTGACCCAAGGACCTCCAAAGGTCCTCTAACATACCATAGAGGATTTAACATAGTCACATGACTGAAGGTCCTGCGACGCTAGACAAGGTAAGTATACTATACATTATATTAAATATACATTATTATTAAATATGTACATGTATAAAAATTACAAAATTAGAGTGGAGAAGAGGCGACCTGGGGGACCCTACCTGAGCGTAGTTACTCTGGCTGGACGAAGTCAAGGTTGGTTAATAACAGTCCTGAGCATAACTTCTCAAATGTCCATCAATCAGGCTGTCTATCTCTACAAAGCTACTTAACTTTTTTGAGGTACATACATAAGCATGGGTAAACTCATGAACAGGATTACTTGGTTCATGAATTTAGTAACAGGATGATATTATTTACATGAGATACGTCCTACTTAACAGTTCTGAATCTGACTAGATATTTTTGAATCTCACTATACATTTTTGAATCTCACTAGACATTTTTGCCATATTAGTCACCTGTTTAGTACACTGAGGCTTTCTACCAATAAACTGGCTACTAGGGTCTATTGGCTACACGCTCTTATCCCTAGAACACAACAGATAAACCTTACCTAGGTTACCTTTTGATTACGTGTATTATGTTTAGCTCGCAAGAGCACCTACTGGCCAGGCAGGGCATCTCGCACACATAAGAGAAAGAACAGTTAGTGTACATAACAGTGGAAGGAATTGGAAAATGACATAAGCTACAATTCCTAAAGCATTTGTTTAAGTGTGAGATATTTCTGTTGTTTGGTGTACTTAGTTTAAGTAAGGTAAGTACACTTAAGTGATGAGTTTGAGGTACTATGTGTACAACACTACTTGAAAGGTCAGTCTTGATACCTTAGGGGAAGTTTCCCTTGCGTAGACCTTTGAGATGGTGTTAGTGATGGGTGACGGAAATGTTACTCTCAGAGGAGCTGAGAGAGCCACCATATTTGTAGTCGGGTGCCATATTTGGAGTCGGGAAGGAATTTTTTACCTCTAGTATGAGTTTTTTTTTTCTTCCACTGGATTAACTCAGTAGGGACTCATTAGTGATATAGGTTGAACGTGATGGACTCTGGTCTTTTTTCAACCTTATGAACTATGTTACTAGTAACTACCACAACACCTATTATTAATTTTTTTTTTCTTTTGGTGTACACATGCATAAAGCAGAAATTTTTCATGTACAATAACCATTTACATTTAGTTACATTAGCATAAACATTTATTAGAGACTCCAACAGGGTTCAGGTGCAGTCACCTGATAAGTGCAATTTGAGCAAAAGAATATTACGTTACTATTGAGGTATGTACACGTAAACAGACGTGCAAGGATCAGCAGTCCACCTGCACTAAGAGTCCAAATATCACGGCTAGGGTTATTAGCCGGGCACACACTTACGAATCTCCTACCGCTAGGAGTCTCTTGGTCTAAGGACCAGGCACAAAAGCTTGACGGTTATGTTACAACTGGAACAGTCTTAGCATAGTCCTGCTAGGCACATTTCTTGAACGTTGCAGCAAAGTCTGTGAAGACAACAAAAAAAACTTGCAGACAAGATAAGTGTCACATTTTAGATGAAACTCTTGCGATGTCGTCCTGCTCCTCTTCTGGTGCCTCTACCTCTCTCAAGAACACCAGCTGGCAAAGAATTGATGTGGCTTTCCCACACCACATTAGTGAGGGTAGAATGTGACACTGTAGGGTGGAGACAAATGGTTGGTGCTGGTTGATTCGGCCCCACCTCCACATCGGAAGTGGGCAGCAGCACATTAGTGGGTACTTGGTGGGCAGGCCAAACCTCTGCGTCGGGAGTAGGCCTAGGTACTTTGGTTGGTACCCGCAGTCGATACCATACTCCTTGGTAGGAGTAGGCCTGGGTACTTTGCAGGAATCAGACAGAAGTGGCTGCTGCTGTATTAATTCCTCCTCAGACTTGTAGGTGGAGGCATCAGGAGCAGGCCATTTCGGCCTCAGCTGGAAGGGGTCCGCCTCCCTATCATTAGATGGAAAATACTTGAATGGAAGCTGGGTTGGAGCAGCTGGCCTGGTGACTGCAGCCGCCCACTCTCCTCGCAGGCCCTGGACGGGTGTGTATTCCACTATCTCACCCACCTCCAGGGAATGGAACTTTTTCTCGATGTATGGCCTCTGTACAGCTCGCCGGTTTATGAAGATGGTATAGCCGGTGTGGCAATCAATAAGGGTACCGTAACCTCTGACCTTGTCGAACTTGGCCACTGTTGCTCTACGACGTTCCAAGGGCTTTTCCCCTTCTCGGGGATGATCCCACATGCGGATGAAGAGTGCCTCCAGCTCTTTGGTGTTTTCTTGATAGCGGATCCTCTCCTCATGAGGCAGATGAACATGCTTGGGGGCATAAAGTTCTCTGTGTCGGCCTTTAGCTTCTCCATCATGTCGGCTATTTCGGCCTCCTGACAAGCCCTTTCCCTCTGTGCCATAGGGACCGGTGGAAGAGACTTCCCAGGCAGGGGTTGGAGAAAATCATGCATGTACTGGATAAATTCAGGTTCATTCCTAAAAATCCATTCAGGCAAATTTGGCGAGCGCGGTTGTGCACTCTGCAAAGCAGACAGAGCTATTTCTGGCTCAGGGCTGGTGGAGGAAGTGAAGGCAGCCTCTGATGGTGTACTTACAGAGGACTCCTCCGTCAGGATCTCAGCACACGAACCCCATGTCCGGTCGTGAGGGGACAGTCTCACCGGTGAAGGTGCTCCAGGTGTCCCAGCGACTTCCCCTGGAGGGGTATCCGGCCAGTCGTCATCATCATCGGGCAGTGGGGGAAGATTGCAGGCCCCCTCTTCATCCAATGATAAATGCTGCAGACGTTCGGCAAGATCGTGAAACAGTTGGGCTGCGACCGCTGCAACTTTCCTTCATTCCGGTGCCATCTTGGTGCGCACGCCACGTGGAACGCTGCTCTCCGCCATGTCTGTACTTTCTGGCTCTCCCTTGTGCAGACTAAAGAGGTCCCTGTGCAGGGCTCCTTTTATAATGGGCTTCTCCAAAATGGCTGCCGGCCGGAAGGACATCATCGGTGCCGTCCCCGCTTCCGGTCCCCCCGGAAACAACAGCAGTGCATTTAAGTTCCCTTTTGGCTGCGACACATTTACTTGGTAGCCACGCCCAGGGGCGGGTCGTGGCGCAGCGTGGGCTTTCTTTGGACGCTTTTCCGACAGCGGGTTAACTCTTGCATCGCTGACCGGACCAGAGGATCGTAGCATACATTCACTTCTCACTTTACACATTGTCGCAGCAAATAATTTTTGCCCTGCATCACTACTTACCTCCTTACACTCTGTGGGCCAGACACTCTGCATCCCAGCCATGGAGTGATACCCTGAAAGCAGTGAAAAACTACCACAGGGTACAAAAGTGGCTGTTTCCACACATTAGAAAAAATGGCAAAATGCAAGGAAAAGCTGTGGCAGTTTTTTTCTTGACTTTTTGCTGGTAGAAAAAAATAAGTAGAAATCTGGCCTAATGCTGACATGCACAGGCATAATACATTGCAGGTCAGAAGCGTACTGCACTTCATAATCTGTGTATATTAAAAAAGTCACACATATATTTTCACAACTGCAACTTTAGAGGAGAAAAGTTGCAGAGGAGTAGAGGAATCATACAAAGCAGTGTTCTGAAGTGATTTATTTTTTTCTTATGTGCGCCAAATTTATCAACTTCCCTGTGATACTATGATAAATATGCTGCACATAAGCAAAACCAAAACAAAAAAAATTTACTACAAAACTTACAGGCATGTGTGGTGAACAGGAGAGTTGTAGTGTCTGGGGTGTTGCAGTGATGTAAGTGCAGGGTCTGGTGGTATTAACCCTTAAATGTTGTGACGCCAGGGTGCGGTTTTAGTGTTAATGGTCCTACCGCCAACCATCCCAGAAACGGCAGGGAAAATAACGGAATGTCCACAGCAGACTTTATGAATAAACTGAAGAACTTTACGTGAAGATTTTATGCAACAGTCTCTATACATAACAGTCTCTTAAGAGGCAACCGGAATGCAGGTTCCTCACAGGTTTTGCTGGGACTTTGAAGCAATGAGCTTTGATGCAGGCCACTGTGCTACTAATGATAATATTCTAGCTGGTAGTAGTCACACAGGATTTCATAGATTGAGCTTTGTAACTTACGGTTTAGTGGCTGCTGGTTCTTTCAGGCTTTGGCCTAGTTGAATTGAGATTTGTGCTGAGATATTTGTTCTTGCTTCCATGTACAGGTCCTAAGAGAGTGAATTTAGTGGCTACAGCCCTTTACATAATAAGGGGCTGGACTAAGCTCATTGGTCAGCAAACCTGTAAGTCCTGAACCCAGTGAAATCTGGGTACATCACATGACCCTGGAAGGTCCTTGAACAATAGTACAACCATACTTATAATCACATGACCTGCTAAGGTCCTATACATTTATAATACCTATGCATTTATATTTTACACAATTTATATGAGGCGACCAGGGGTAAGCCCTGCAGGAGAGCCCCATGGGAATGAAGGGACTCTGGCTGAGGGGACTTTAGACAGGGACAGGACCAGGTCCTGTACTGGGACACCACACATGTATGTCCGGAACACAAAGGTAATAAAGATGTCATCAATAAAACTATCCTAGAATTTATTTCTAATTGCTTCTAAAGACTACATGTAGGGAATCCTAAAGACTTTTGGATATACAAGCCAAACACGTTGTGGCCGGAGGGCTTTAATGAAGTTTTAGAGAGAACCAGTATTATAAAAAAAAAAACATAACGGGGCGTGGCCTGAATGCTGAGCGGAGCAGACGTGTGGTGTGGAGCTCCCACTGCCTCAGCTTCTAATTATCCTGAAAACCCTATCCTGGGACGTTGTTTCTTACATGCCTGGTCCCCTGGAGACCCCATGTCTCTCCTGCTCCAGCCACAGATGGAAGAGCGCTGTCAGGTGGGCGCTGTGCTGGGGGTGCTGGAGTCGGCGGCGCTGTGGGGGCATCCCCGTCCTGTGCTGGCCTGGTGGTGAGTCCGGTGAAGCTCTGGTCCTTCCCTGGGCTGTCTGAGCGGGTCCCGGTTGCTGTGGGCTGTAGCTTGGGGTACAATCTGCCTTGAGGGATTCCGCCATTACCACCTTCGTGGGCGTGTCCTCCATCTAGTCCTCCTGGTCGTCCTGGAAACTCCCGGCGGCAGTGCTGTGCGCTGGGCGGTCCCTCCTGCAGCCATCTTCTCCTCTCTTCCTACGGGAGTCCGGAGCTGAGCCTTTCTGTCTATATAAGCTGCTGCGGGGTTGCTGAACAACTTTTTGCGCTTGGAGGGGCTCTTCAGGTGGGCCTTACACTTTTATGGACTGTGTCAAGTGGCATTACCCTCCCTAAGCCTGCTCTGCCTTGCCGGGACTTGTGCTGTATGCTGTGGGGCTACCATCTCCTCATTGATCAGCTGCTGTGCCCTGTTTCTGCCATATTGGGTGTACGGCTTGCTGGGCCTTGTAGTACATTCCTGCTTGCTGGACTATTTCTCTCTCCGCTGGGCAATGTGCCCATTGACCTGTACCTGTCGTGTGCTTTCACCAATTTGTCCGCCCTTCCTGCATTGAAGGGGGGGGGGGGGTTCTCCAGGAATAAAGCAAAGAAATCTGAAGTGGCGGCTGAAGCTGCTAGGCGTTTCTCCGAGGATATTTCATCTGATGATGGCTCACTGCGGTCCTGTGGGCCCTCCAGACTCTTGTGCTCAGATCCCTATGACATCTAAAGTCTCGGCCCATGCGGCCAAAGCGCTCAGTCAATTTTCCAGATCCCAGGGCCGCTCTGGGACTGAGTCTCCTGATCCATCTCTACCGCTGTTTGAGGGTCCTGCTAGTCCACCGCAGCTGCACTCCCCTGAAAGGTCGCAGTATAACGTGGCGGACATTGACTTGAAGTTTGCTGAAGTGCTGGCGGCCATTACTACCTGCCAAACTATGATGGTCTCCAAAGTGGACGAGCTGAAACAGGACTTTGTTATCCTACGGCTCGAGGCTAAGAAACTTAGGGAGCACACCACCGAAGTAGAGTGCCAAATCTCGACTATTGATGACACTCTTATGCCGCAACAGATTGCTACTCTACAGCACCAAGTTAAGGGGATAGCTGACAGATGACTTGGAGAATCGCCTGAGAAGAAATAACATCCGGCTGGTGGGCCTTCCTGAAAATGGGGAGTACTCTGATGCAGTGGCCTTCCTGGAATCTTGGCTTAGGGATATCCTCCCTGCGGATACATTTACAGCCTACTTCTTTGTGAAGCAGGCACACATGGTCCCTGCCACACCTCCTCCCCCGGGTGGGCCACCTAGGCCCTTCTTGGCTAAGTTGCTTCATTTCATAGACAGAGATGCTATCCTGAGGGCTGTGCACATTAAAGGTGAAATTCCATTAATCACAGCAGAGTTGCTTTCTACCCGGACTTCTCTGTTGAACTTCGCAAGCAGAGGACGCAATTCACTGCAGTCTGACAGCGTCTCCGCTCCAAGGGCTACAAGTACGCAATGCTGTTTCCGGCATAATTGAGGGTGGTGGATCTACGACCAAGTTCTTCACATCACCGATGGCCCTGCAGTGGGCGGATACTGCTCCTCCTGCTCGCCCACCGGCCTGAACTGTTCCTTGCACTGGGACTTTCTTGCCCTTAGCCCACCTTAGCTAGTCTAGGGAGTTAGGGCCTGTCACGTTTAGGGCCTCCCTTGGTTCCTGTACCCTTAGGGTTCCATTTTAGGGGGTACAGGCCTTAGGTATTGGGACGGGTTGCAATTTTGTTTGCCTGTTTAGCTAATTCAAGTCAATTTTCCTACATTGTTAGTGTTTAGGGTATATGTCTATGTTGGTTCATTTAGTGTTAGACAGGGTATTGTTGGGAATGTGTTATTTACTCTTCTATTTGCTTATATGTTTTATGTTCCGGTTGGTGTCCTGTTTGTCTGTGTGCTTGCTGGTTGTGTGGTCTGGAGCAGTGGGGCGGTGGAGGTTGCTCCTGATGAGGCTCTTAACGGGGTTCACCCTGATCTCTTGGTGCAATGGGATGCCTACAAGGCTACAGTTCAGGATGCTTTCATTGCAGGAGTGGCGGGACAGAGGGCTATTTACTTGACTCAGGAGTGGTCCTTGCAGTCTGAGGTTAGTAGATTAGAGGCGGAGGTGGTCCGTGACCCTTCTCCTGATGGGGAACGTGCTTGGGCAAAGGCGCAAGAGTCTTATTGATAGTGCAGCAAGATAGAGTTCAAAACAAGCTTGTGGATAGGGAGGCTACCCTCTTTGAGTTCGGTGATAAGAATGGGAAATTGCTTGATTACTTAGTGAGAGAGTCCCGACCGGCAGCCTCCTTGTATTCCTTGTATTCAGGGTGCAGATGGGTCCCTTGTTTCTGATCCGGTAGCCATTAATAGGGTGTTTCGGGATTTTATAGTGATCTCTGTGCTTCTCAATCTCCTACTGTCCCTGATGACCTGTTTTCCTTCCTCACTCCTTCTCAATGTTTGGCTCTTAACTACCTTTTTTCTGCTGAGGAGACCATTAGGGATCTGCCACCTGGAAAGACTCCGGGTCTTGACGGTATGGTTGGGGGCTTGTATACGAGGAACGAGGAGAGGTTGATCCCCCATATTTTACGCCTATTTCATGTGGCTACGGAGAGGGGATCTCATCCTGACTCTATAAGAGAGGCTCTGATTGTGGTTCTTCTCATGCCGGGTAAGGACCCTACTAGACCCGATTCTTACAGGCCTATATCCCTGCTTAATGTAGATATTAAAATATGGCCACGATTTTAGCCAACAGACTTAATGGGGTCATCTCCTCTCTGGTTCATCCTGACTAGTGTGGGTTTATGCCCGGCAGGGCGACCGACATTAATGTCCGTCGACTTCAGCTTAACATTGCGGTTGTGGAGGGTTATGTTTTTCCCAGTTTTGTGGCCAGTTTAGATGTATACAAAGCTTTTGATTCAGTAGAGTGGCAGTATTTGTGGTCCCTGTTAAGGGTTTTCCGTTTTGGGCCAGTATTTAGCTCCTGGGTCCCTCTTCTCTATGATCAACCTAAGGCTAGAATTCGTACAAACCTGGATGTCTCAGCTCCATTTTCCTTAGGCAGGGGAACTCGGCAGGTCTGCCTTCTCTCACCGCTCTTGTTTGCCCTGGCAGTTGAACCATTGGTGGCGGCCATCCGTAGTTCCCCTGATATTCATGGTATTCGTAGGGGGTCATTGGTGGAGAAAGTATCTTTATACGCTGATGATACCATAGTTTATCTTGTGGATGTTGAGGGCTCCCTTAGGTCCCTGTTTGTCCTACTTGACCAGTTTGACTGCTTTTCAGGCTTGCTGGTCAACTGGACTAAATCCTTTCTTATGCCGCTCCTTTTTGAAGCAGTCCTCCCGCCTGTCATTCCTGTTCCTCTGCAAGTTGTTGATGGTTTTCGCTATTTGGGGTGCAGGTCTCTGCTTCTCTGTCAGATTATTTCTCGTTGAAGCTTGAACCCCTCCTCTCTCTGACTGAAACTAAACTTTCATCCTGGTCTTCTCTCCCCTTGTCTCTCTTGGGTAGGATAAACATCTTTAAAATAATCTATCTCCCTAAATTTCTTTATCTCTTTTACCTTTCTCCTACTATTCCTCCTAAATGCTTTTTCCAACACTGGCCTGAGATCCTTCTATTGGCAGGGTAAATCTCCTAGGTTGAGTCAATCTCTTCTCCAGGTGCCAAAAAGCCGGGGTGGCCCGGCAGCCCCGAATCTGTATGATTATTTCCTTGCTTCACAGCAGGTGTATGCGGTCTGGGGGATCGACCTGGATCCTTTTGATATTGCCTATCTGAAATGGGGGGGGGGGGGGTGTCTTCCAGTGTGTGCAGAGTGACTGGTTGTCTGTTTTGCTGTTGTTATGCCTTATGTTGGGCATCGGGCGTTACTGGCTTCCCTGTGTCCTCCTGTTTATACTGAGGAAATGTTCTTCTGTTGCCACTGACATTGTAAGTTCATTCTTTTGTAATATCTCTCTCAGGACAACGTTATATTCCCTGAAACCTTTGCCGAATTGTACTGCCTAGGTGCTCAGATGTATGGCTGTGTTGTATCTTCTTATTGAAAAACTTAAATAAATACTTTAAAAAAAAAAAAAAATGGCGGACTCGGCAAACTTTTCAGAAATCATGAGTTCGGTTTGGCTCAGTTCAACTCAAACTGCCAATGAAATAAGCCCCTAAACAAGTTTATAACACTGCCTAACACCTCTAAACCCAGTCTTACACTGTTAGGAATGTATTAAAGTAGTTTTAAAGTGTTTTTAAGGCTCAGTTATGGCGACATGTGGTAACCCGTGGTAACTATTACAGCTTGCCCATATTGTAGGCTTATTCACTCCAAAATAAAGCGGCATAAAGTATCCCTGGTTGTCTCACCAAAAGTAAGGAAAGTTTGCTCACCTCTCCATACTCATGGGCCACCTCGATTCCTGATCAGTCCAGGTGCTGCCAGGGCATTACTGCCGCAGACAAGAAACTATTAGGAACAGGAATGCTCTCCAAAGAGCCATAATCCCCAGCACTTCCAGACACGATGTAAGTAAAACCACATTAACCACATCGGGGATAGCACAGTTAAAACAAGGACCGACGCGTTTTGGCTGTGTAGCCTTTTTCAAAGTCTTCTGAGAGCATGCATAACACTGAATAAATATACAAGTGAATTCATAACTCCTCCCCACAATGCACATCACTTCCTGAGCAGATCCTGAAATTAACCCTTGCTTGACACACATATTACGAAATATACCAACAAAATGTAAATGCTTGAGACATATAATTGTAAATATAAATGCTCTAATATCAATTAAATGGTCATATTAGGTATTATGCACAATGATCTCTATTAATAAAATAGCATTATGTCTGACCTCTGGTTGAAGCCCTCACACATGATTCAATATGCTTCTCTAGTACATAATTTAAGTGTTCTATCACCACTCCTAGGGGATTTTGTGACATGTTCTATTGGTATCACTTTCATTTGTGTAGTACTAACCCTTATGTGCTTCTTTAAAATGCTGGGACGTACCGGACAGTGCACGAGTGTGAACACTGCCCACTGAATGTGTGCTCGCAACATGTTCAGAAATCTGCAAAGTTTCTCAGTCTAGCAAGTGAAGATGGTGGCATGGATTTTTCCAAACGTTCCAAAAATTATCCCTTTTTTGGGAGTAGCAGCTGGTTGTTAGTCTAGCAAGTGAAGAAGACGGCATTGATTCTTCCAAGCATTCCAAAAATTATCCCTTTTTTGGGAGTAGCAACTGGTTGTTAGTCTAGGTGGGGAAGAAGACGGCATGGATTCTTCCAAGCGTGCAAAAAATTATCCCTTTTTCTGGAAGCAGCAAGAGGTTCTCAGTCTAGCAAGCGAAGATGACTGCATGGATTTTTCCAAGCGTTCCAAAGATTAACCCTGTTTTTGGAGTACCAGGAGGTTGTTAGTCTAACAAATCAAGAAGACTGCATGGATTCTTCCAAGTGTTCCAAAAATTATCCCTTTATTGGGAGTAGCAACAGAATTGGTGTTCCAAAATAGTGAAGAATAAAAAAGAATAGCTCTTGTATGAAAATGTGTGTATGTGTAGGCGATGGTGGATTGGGGTTACTAGTAGTAGCTAGGGGCTGACTGATGTTAATAGCATACAGCATGAGATGGCTGGCTGATATCACTAGTGTACTGCATGAAATGGAGGACAGAGGGCACTAGCATCCTGCAAGGGTGGTGGTAGTACTTCCTAATCAGTAGCATCTGGCACAGGAGGTTTAAATTGCCTGATTCATTTTAGTAAAAGTCAGTTTTCCACGCTGCTGGCTGACATTCTTGTTCCCTTCGTGTGACCACACCGCCTGCTTCGCTGAACACCCTCTCCGAAGCTACACTATAGCCTGTACAAGACAGAACACTCATAGCAAACTGGGCAAGTTCTGGCCACTGGTCTAATCTGGTGAGCCAGAAGTCCATGGGGTCTGGGCTCATGGTGTCTGTCAGAGAAAGGACACTGCAGAGGTAGGCCTCTACCTGGTTGTTTACATTCCTTTCATGACTCATGTCAGGGGAGCATACAGAATGCAAAAACTTTTCCATCATGTGCTCAAAAACGTCAAGATACCATCACTGCTGCTGCTAATGCTCCTGCCTTTTGCTAGGGTAGTGCTGTCAGAGGTATTGGAGCAATGACTCTGCAGAGAGTGGAGACTGGCCCCCACGTTTAGCAGGTGTTTGTTTCTGAAAAGTCGTGGCAAGCTGGAGGCGAGAAACATTCCCCCATTTTGGGTTTATACAGAGGGTCTAAGAGTGTGGCTATCCAGTACTTTTCCTTCAAGACCACAATATGCTTGTTATTGTGCAAGCAGGAAAGCATACACCTAGCCATCCTTACCAGCCTTTCTGAGAGCCCAGCTTTTTCCACCTCCGTCCCATACTGCCAAGGTTAGTTTTGCTCCTCCTTTTCCTCATCAGTGTCTCCTTGAGCAAGGTCCTCGTCCCCTCTCTCTTTCATAGAGTCCATCTCGATGAGGAGGTAGTCCCACTACCTCCTCATCCAACTCCTCCTCTTCAAGGAGAACATCCGTACTGCTGGCATCAAGACGTGTAGTCTCCTCCATCCCTCCTACCATCATCGCCATAAGTGTCTGCTCCAAAAGGAATATGAGAGGCATTACATCCCCAATGCCACTGTTTTCCTTGCTGGCGTATCTTATAGTCTCCTCAAAAAGCATGAGCATGCGACAAGTGTCCCTGATTAGCTGCCAATCCCTGAGTTGTAAATCACATTAACACCAGAAATCATCTTGCTGTTGCAGGTAGATCACCGCTTTGCACTGGTGGTATAGGCGGTCCAACATGTGTAGGGTGGAGTTTCACCATATTGGAACATTGCAAATAATGTGATGTTGTGGAAGAGCGTTTTGGTGCTGTAGGTGAAGCAAGTCATGTTTAAATGCATATGAACTGCTAAACTGAACGCACATTTTTCTGCACATCACTGGCTTGACACCTAGACAAGTTGTCAAGAAACGTTTGACCACAAGGTTTAGCACGTGTGCCAAACGGGGAGAGTGTGTCTGTTACGCCGAGCGCTCCGGGTCCCCGCTCCTCCCCGGAGCGCTCGCTTCACTCCCCCCGCTGCAGCGCTCCGGTCACGTCCTCTGACCCGGGGCGCTGCGATTCCGCTGCCAGCCGGGATGCGATTCGCGATGCGGGTAGCGCCCGCTCGCGATGCGCACCCCGGCTCCCCTACCTGACTCGCTCTCCGTCTGTTCTGTCCCGGCGCGCGCGGCCCCGCTCCCTAGGGCGCGCGCGCGCCGGGTCTCTGCGATTTAAAGGGCCACTGCGCCGCTGATTGGCGCAGTGGTTCCAATTAGTGTGTTCACCTGTGCACTTCCCTATATCACCTCACTTCCCCTGCACTCCCTTGCCGGATCTTGTTGCCATTGTGCCAGTGAAAGCGTTCCTTGTGTGTTCCTAGCCTGTGTTCCAGACCTTCTGCCGTTGCCCCTGACTACGATCCTTGCTGCCTGCCCCGACCTTCTGCTACGTCCGACCTTGCTTCTGCCTACTCCCTTGTACCGCGCCTATCTTCAGCAGCCAGAGAG
Organism: Hyla sarda; assembly: GCF_029499605.1. Lineage (NCBI taxonomy): Eukaryota > Metazoa > Chordata > Amphibia > Anura > Hylidae > Hyla > Hyla sarda. Next base: position 104,178,148 of record NC_079197.1, on the reverse strand, counting down.
GTGAGCCGTTGCTAGTGGATACGACCTGGTCACTACCGCCGCAGCAAGACCATCCCGCTTTGCGGCGGGCTCTGGTGAAAACCAGTAGTGGCTTAGAACCGATCCACTAGCACGGTCCACGCCAATCCCTCTCTGGCACAGAGGATCCACTACCTGCCAGCCGGCATCGTGACAGTAGATCCGGCCATGGATCCCGCTGAAGTTCCTCTGCCAGTTGTCGCTGACCTCACCACGGTGGTCGCCCAGCAGTCACAACAGATAGCGCAACAAGGCCAACAGCTGTCTCAACTGACCGTTATGCTACAACAGTTACTACCACAGCTTCAGCAGTCATCTCCTCCGCCAGCTCCTGCACCTCCTCCGCAGCGAGTGGCCGCTCCTGGGATACGCTTATCCTTGCCGGATAAATTTGATGGGGACTCTAAGTTTTGCCGTGGCTTTCTTTCCCAATGTTCCCTGCATCTGGAGATGATGTCGGACCTGTTTCCCACTGAAAGGTCTAAGGTGGCTTTCGTAGTCAGCCTTCTGTCCGGAAAAGCCCTGTCATGGGCCACACCGCTCTGGGACCGCAATGACCCCGTCACTGCCTCTGTACACTCCTTCTTCTCGGAAATCCGAAGTGTCTTTGAGGAACCTGCCCGAGCCTCTTCTGCTGAGACTGCCCTGTTGAACCTGGTCCAGGGTAATTCTTCCGTTGGCGAGTATGCCGTACAATTCCGTACTCTTGCTTCAGAATTGTCCTGGAATAATGAGGCCCTCTGCGCGACCTTCAAAAAAGGCCTATCCAGCAACATTTAAGATGTTCTGGCCGCACGAGAAATTCCTGCTAATCTACATGAACTTATTCACCTAGCCACTCGCATTGACATGCGTTTTTCCGAAAGGCGTCAGGAACTCCGCCAAGATATGGACTCTGTTCGCACGAGGCGTTTCTTCTCCTCGGCTCCTCTCTCCTCTGGTCCCCTGCAATCTGTTCCTGTGCCTCCCGCCGTGGAGGCTATGCAGGTCGACCGGTCTCGCCTGACACCTCAAGAGAGGACACGACGCCGTATGGAGAACCTCTGCCTGTACTGTGCTAGTACCGAACACTTCCTGAGGGATTGTCCTATCCGTCCTCCCCGCCTGGAAAGACGTACGCTGACTCCGCACAAAGGTGAGACAGTCCTTGATGTCTACTCTGCTTCTCCACGTCTTACTGTGCCTGTGCGGATGTCTGCCTCTGCCTTCTCCTTCTCTACAGTGGCCTTCTTGGACTCTGGATCTGCAGGAAATTTTATTTTGGCCTCTCTCGTCAACAGGTTCAACATCCCCGTGACCAGTCTCGCCAGACCCCTCTACATCAATTGTGTAAATAATGAAAGATTGGACTGTACCATACGTTTCCGCACGGAGCCCCTTCTTATGAGCATCGGATCTCATCATGAGAGGATTGAACTTTTGGTCCTCCCCAATTGCACCTCGGAAATTCTCCTTGGACTTCCCTGGCTTCAACTTCATTCCCCAACCCTGGATTGGTCCACTGGGGAGATCAAGAGTTGGGGGTCCTCTTGTTCCAAGAACTGTCTAAAACCGGTTCCCAGTAACCCTTGCCGTAACTCTGTGGTTCCTCCAGTAACCGGTCTCCCTAAGGCCTATATGGACTTCGCGGATGTTTTCTGCAAAAAACAAGCTGAGACTCTACCTCCTCACAGGCCTTATGATTGCCCTATCGACCTCCTCCCGGGCACTACTCCACCCCGGGGCAGAATTTATCCTCTCTCTGCCCCAGAGACTCTTGCCATGTCCGAATACGTCCAGGAGAATCTTAAAAAGGGCTTTATCCGTAAATCCTCCTCTCCTGCCGGAGCCGGATTTTTCTTTGTGTCCAAAAAAGATGTCTCCCTACGTCCTTGCATTGACTACCGCGGTCTTAATAAAATCACGGTTAAGAACCGCTACCCCTTACCCCTCATCTCTGAACTCTTTGATCGCCTCCAAGGTGCCCACATCTTTACTAAATTGGACTTAAGAGGCGCCTATAACCTCATCCGCATCAGAGAGGGGGACGAGTGGAAAACGGCATTTAACACCAGAGATGGACACTTTGAGTATCTGGTCATGCCCTTTGGCCTGTGCAACGCCCCTGCCGTCTTCCAAGACTTTGTCAATGAAATTTTTCGTGATCTGTTATACTCTTGTGTTGTTGTATATCTGGACGATATCCTAATTTTTTCTGCCAATCTAGAAGAACACCGCCAGCATGTCCGTATGGTTCTTCAGAGACTTCGTGACAACCAACTCTATGCCAAAATTGAGAAATGTCTGTTTGAATGCCAATCTCTTCCTTTTCTAGGATATTTGGTCTCTGGCCAGGGACTACAGATGGATCCAGACAAACTTTCTGCCGTCTTAGATTGGCCACGCCCCTCCGGACTCCGTGCTATCCAACGCTTTTTGGGGTTCGCCAATTATTACAGGCAATTTATTCCACATTTTTCTACCATTGTGGCTCCTATCGTGGCTTTAACCAAAAAAAATGCTGATCCCAAGTCCTGGCCTCCTCAAGCAGAAGACGCCTTTAAACGACTCAAGTCTGCCTTTTCTTCGGCTCCTGTCCTCTCCAGACCTGACCCTTCCAAACCCTTCCTATTGGAGGTTGATGCCTCCTCAGTGGGAGCTGGAGCTGTTCTTCTACAGAAAAATTCTTCCGGGCATGCTGTCACTTGTGGTTTTTTCTCTAGGGCCTTCTCTCCAGCGGAGAGGAACTACTCCATCGGGGATCGAGAGCTTCTAGCCATTAAATTAGCACTTGAGGAATGGAGGCATCTGTTGGAGGGATCAAGTTCTCCTGTTATTATCTACACCGACCACAAGAACCTCTCCTACCTCCAGTCTGCCCAACGGCTGAATCCTCGCCAGGCCCGGTGGTCTCTGTTCTTTGCCCGATTTAATTTTGAGATTCACTTTCGTCCTGCCGATAAGAACATTAGGGCCGATGCTCTCTCTCGTTCCTCGGATGCCTCAGAAGTTGAACTCTCTCCGCAACACATCATTCCACCTGACTGCCTGATCTCCACTTCTCCTGCCTCCATCAGGCAGACTCCTCCAGGAAAGACCTTTGTTTCTCCTCGCCAACGCCTCGGAATCCTCAAATGGGGTCACTCCTCCCATCTCGCAGGTCATGCGGGTATCAAGAAATCTGTGCAACTCATCTCCCGCTTCTATTGGTGGCCGACTCTGGAGACGGATGTTGTGGACTTTGTGCGAGCCTGCACTATCTGTGCCCGGGATAAGACTCCTCGCCAGAAGCCCGCTGGTTTTCTTCATCCTCTGCCTGTCCCCGAACAGCCTTGGTCTCTGATTGGTATGGATTTTATTACTGATTTACCCCCTTCCCGTGGCAACACTGTTATTTGGGTGGTCGTTGATCGATTCTCCAAAATGGCACATTTCATCCCTCTTCCTGGTCTTCCTTCTGCGCCTCAGTTGGCTAAACAATTTTTTGTACACATTTTTCGTCTTCACGGGTTGCCTACGCAGATTGTCTCGGATAGAGGCGTCCAATTCGTGTCTAAATTCTGGAGGGCTCTCTGTAAACAACTCAAGATTAAATTAAATTTTTCTTCTGCATATCATCCCCAGTCCAATGGACAAGTAGAAAGAATTAACCAGATCTTGGGTGATTATTTGCGACATTTTGTTTCCTCCCGCCAGGATGACTGGGCAGATCTCCTCCCATGGGCCGAATTCTCGTATAACTTCAGGGTCTCTGAGTCTTCCTCCAAATTCCCATTTTTCGTGGTGTACGGCCGTCACCCTCTTCCCCCCCTCCCTACTCCCTTGCCCTCTGGTCTGCCCGCTGTGGATGAAATTTCTCGTGACCTTTCCATCATATGGAGAGAGACCCAAAATTCTCTCTTACAGGCTTCATCACGCATGAAGAAGTTCGCGGATAAGAAAAGAAGAGCCCCTCCCGTTTTTTCCCCTGGAGACAAGGTATGGCTCTCCGCTAAATATGTCCGCTTCCGTGTCCCTAGCTACAAGTTGGGACCACGCTATCTTGGTCCTTTCAAAATTTTGTGTCAAATTAATCCTGTCTCTTATAAACTTCTTCTTCCTCCTTCTCTTCGTATCCCTAATGCCTTTCACGTCTCTCTTCTCAAACCACTCATCCTCAACCGTTTTTCTCCCAAATCTGTTCCTCCCACTCCTGTTTCCGGCTCCTCGGACATCTTCTCGGTCAAAGAAATCTTAGCTGCCAAAAAGGTCAGAGGGAAAAATTTTTTTTTAGTGGACTGGGAGGGTTGTGGTCCTGAAGAGAGATCCTGGGAACCTGAGGACAACATCCTAGACAAAAGTCTGCTCCTCAGGTTCTCAGGCTCTAAGAAGAGGGGGAGACCCAAGGGGGGGGGTACTGTTACGCCGAGCGCTCCGGGTCCCCGCTCCTCCCCGGAGCGCTCGCTTCACTCCCCCCGCTGCAGCGCTCCGGTCACGTCCTCTGACCCGGGGCGCTGCGATTCCGCTGCCAGCCGGGATGCGATTCGCGATGCGGGTAGCGCCCGCTCGCGATGCGCACCCCGGCTCCCCTACCTGACTCGCTCTCCGTCTGTTCTGTCCCGGCGCGCGCGGCCCCGCTCCCTAGGGCGCGCGCGCGCCGGGTCTCTGCGATTTAAAGGGCCTCTGCGCCGCTGATTGGCGCAGTGGTTCCAATTAGTGTGTTCACCTGTGCACTTCCCTATATCACCTCACTTCCCCTGCACTCCCTTGCCGGATCTTGTTGCCATTGTGCCAGTGAAAGCGTTCCTTGTGTGTTCCTAGCCTGTGTTCCAGACCTTCTGCCGTTGCCCCTGACTACGATCCTTGCTGCCTGCCCCGACCTTCTGCTACGTCCGACCTTGCTTCTGCCTACTCCCTTGTACCGCGCCTATCTTCAGCAGCCAGAGAGGTGAGCCGTTGCTAGTGGATACGACCTGGTCACTACCGCCGCAGCAAGACCATCCCGCTTTGCGGCGGGCTCTGGTGAAAACCAGTAGTGGCTTAGAACCGATCCACTAGCACGGTCCACGCCAATCCCTCTCTGGCACAGAGGATCCACTACCTGCCAGCCGGCATCGTGACAGTGTCATGCCACCTAGACGCAGCACTTTGACAATGTTTGTGCTGTTCTCGGCAACAACATTTCCCAATGTCAGCTTACAACCTGGGAACCAGTGTGAAACCTCTTGTTGCAGACAGGGCAGCAGCTAATCCGCCATGTGGCTTTTCTCGCCCATGCTCAGCAGGTGTAACACAGCATGGCAATGCTTGATTTTGCAGCGATGAAAGAAGAGTGGGGGAGGAGAATAAGCTACATTCTTCCCCGTGGGGTGCAAGATGTCTGTGGAGAAGGAAGATCAGCGCAACCGTGGCAATGTCACTACAGTTTCATGGCCTCGTTGTGGTGGAGCATCATTCTGCAGGATGTTGACCCAGTGGGCTATAAAAGACATGTATTGCCCCTGGCCGTAGCTACTATTCCATATATCAACCGTGGCATGCACTGTTCTGCACACATACAAGTTCATGGAGTGACCCACCCTCTCTGCCACATGATTGTGAGCAGGATGGCTTTCTTTGCAAAATAACAGTGACTAGGTACGTGCTGCCTGGGCTGGGCGCACTCCATTAGTTGTCTGAAGGCCATGGAGTCAACAAGATGGTATGGGAGGGCCTGTACCACCAATAACTTGGCCAGGTACGAATTGAGACGCACTACAACAGGGTGACTGGGAGTATACTGTTGTCTGGAGGACATGGATTTCCCAATGGATAACTGATGGGATCAGGGAGGAGGAGGGCACGACACAGATGAGGCAAATCCTGAAAATGTGCTGCCTGTGGAAGAGTCCATGCTGTTAGACAGCTGGGAAATATCTGGAGGATCATCAGTAGCAGTAGCAGCGGTTTCCTCACATTGTGGGGCATCTGGACTGTCCCACGCGGTCTTGTGGTGATGCTACGTAGGGACATAGGGGGAGGTTTATCAAAGCCTGTCCAGAGGAAAAGTTGACCAGTTGAAAAATGAAAGAAGTGAGCTGATTGGTTGCTATGGGCAACTGGGTACCTTTTCCTCTGGACAGGTTTTGATAAATCTCCCCCATAGTTCCTACACTCGGACCCTGGCCATTGCTTACCTTCTGTTTGCAGAGACAATATATTGCCATTTCTCTGCAGTAGGTAAGGTGGAAAAAAGTTCCACACATCAGAAAACATCAGGGACTTCACCACCTGACTGTGCCCCTCCTCTGGATGTTTTTTTAATGGAACCTGAGCAGGAAGCAATGTTGAGCTCATCAGACCAGCAGCCCTAAGCCTGTTATGTTTCCCAGGTTTTTTTCCCCTACCTCTGCTACGCTCTTCTTTGGCGACACTGCCACTACCCTCCTGCTCTGAACACATGAAGCTCATGCCCAGACGGTTCCCACATCCTGTCCAACACCACATCATCATCCACAGGCTTCCTTGGCTCCTTGATCCCCTTCAGCATAGACACCTTGACGCCTTACAGTATCCCCACCATGCCTACCACCACCAGTCCCGCTTGCGCTTGGCTCGACCACTGATTCGACCACCACCTCGCCAACATACTCCAAAGCTTCACTGTCGCCACACAACTCCTCCTCATAGCTAGTCCTATCCTTCAGCGTAGCAGTAGCAGGGTGAGGCAAAGCCAGAAATGAGGAAGCACAGCGTCTAGGACGGACCTTTCCACTTCCCCATGTGAGTGTAGACGCCAAGGAATCCACTGACCGGTGGCTCACCATCATATTGTCAGAGACTTCCTCCTCAGAAGTCGTATGACAGAAATATTCCGGTAAAGCCGGATTGTCCTGTAAAACCACATAACCTTTCCCAGGCAGTGAAAACTTGGAATGGCTGAAGCAGCTACCACACAATACCTGGCTTCTGTTGCCGCTACCTGTACTAGTACTGCCACAAACATTCTTACTGGCAGAGAACATGGCGGGGGTCTTCTGCCCTCTACCCTGTCCACCAACTCCTTTTCCAGACATGTTTTTTTGGTTAATTTTATCCTTTTTGGGTGAATTTTCCACAACCTACTTGTCAAATCTAAGTTTCAATTCTTTTAATGCTTTTTGCGTGGTAGAGATTACAGCACAATGAGTACTGAAGGTGTTTGTGGAAATCTATTATATTCATTACTACTGTCTTCACAGGCCCTATAGGCGAGTATAGGTGCCACTTAAATACACTTTGTGGGTGGGTGGAACAGATCAATGCCCCTTACTGCTTATAGCAGCTGGTTTAGGAACACTATTACAGTAACAAATCACTGTGGTCAGACAGATAGGAAATTCAAAAAGAAAAGAACTTCCTGTGGATCATAACAGCAGTTGAAGTACTGGAAGGATTAAGATTTTTTAATAGAAAAAATTTACAGATCTATTTTACTTTCTGGCACCAGTTGATTAAAAAATTTTTTTTTCCAGTGGAGTAACCCGTTAAGAGCTCATTTAGACAGCAGAATATCCACCTAAAAAAAATTCTGGGTGGACATCCTGTGTGCGAAGTTGGAGCTAGGACCACCCTAAAATGCGTTGTCTCTCTGGACAACAGGGCATTTCCAAGAGGCTTAGTAAAAATGTATATGCTAACAGATGCTGGTAAAAAGGGGGGGGGGGGGGGTCAAAAAGTTGCTAAGGCTTTTCCAGTTATTCCCCTGCCTGCACTGTGTCATCTCTTGGACTAAGTTTCCACTTGGTTTTTTTTCTGGCAATTTTTGGAATACTGCCACTGCAGTTTTTGAGCCAAAGCCAGTAATGTATTCAAAAGTAATAGGACATATAAAGGAAGGACTTACACTTCTCCTCCCTTATGGATCCACTTCTGACTTTGGCTCAAAAACTGCAGTGGCAGTATTCTAAAAACTGCCAGAAAAAAAACAAGCAGAAACTTAGCCTAAAGCAGGCACCTTAAAGGGGTACTCCGCCCCTAGACATCTTATCCACTATCCAAAGGATAGGGGATAAGATGTCAGATCGTCGCGGTCCCGCTGCTGGGGGATCCCCGGGATCCCCGCTGCGGCACTGCGCTATCATTACAGCACAGAGCGAGTTCGCTCTGCACGTAATGACGGGCAATACAGGGGCCAGAGCATCGTTACGTCACGGCTCCACCCCTCATGATATCACAGCCCGTCCCTTTCAATACAAGTCTATGGGAGGGGGCGTGGCGGTCGTCACGCCCCCTGCCATAGACTTTCATTAAGGGGACGGGCCGTGATGTCACGAGGGGCGGAGCCATGACGTCACGCTGCTCCGTCCCCTGTATCGGCCGTCATTACGCACAGAGCGAACTCGCTCTGTGCAGTAATGATAGCGCGGTGCCACAGTGGGGATCCTGGGGCTCCCCAGCAGCGGGACCGCGGCGATCTGACATCTTATCTCCTATCCTTTGGATAGGGGATAAGATGTCTAGGGGCGGAGTACCCCTTTAACGGGTAATGACTGCTATTGTTTAACCCCTTAAGGACCGGAGGTTTTTCCGTTTTTGCATTTTCGTTTTTTGCTCCTTGCCTTTAAAAAATCATAACTCTTTCAAATTTACACCTAAAAATCCATATGATGGCTTATTTTTTGCGCCACCAATTCTACTTTGTAATGACGTCAGTCATTTTGCCCAAAAATCTATGGTGAAGCGGGAAAAAAATCATTGTGCGACAAAATTGAAAAAAAAACGCTGTTTTGTAACTTTTGGGGGCTTCCGTTTCTACGTAGTACATTTTTCGTTAAAAATGACACCTGTTATGTATTCTGTAGGTCCATATGATTAAAATGATACCCTACTTATATAGGTTTGATTTTGTCGGACTTCTGGAAAAAATCATAACTACATGCAGGAAAATTAATACGTTTAAAATTGTCATCTTCTGACCCCTATAACTTTTTTATTTTTCCGTGTATGGGGCGGTATGAGGGCTCATTTTTTGCGCCGTGATCTGAAGTTTTTAACGGTACCATTTTTGCATTGATAGGACTTATTGATCACTTTTTATTCATTTTTAAATGATATAAAAAGTGACCAAAAATGCACTATTTTGGACTTTGGAATTTTTTTGCGCGCACGCCATTGACCGAGCGGTTTAATTAATGATATATTTTTATAATTCGGACATTTCCGCACGCGGTGATACCATATATGTTTATTTTTATTTTTATTTACACTGTGTTTTTTTTTATTGGAAAAGGGGAGTGATTCAAACTTTTAATAGGGGAGGAGTTAAATGATCTTTATTCACTTTTTTTTTTCACTTTTTTTTTGCAGTGTTATAGGTCCCATAGGGACCTATAACACTGCACACACTGATCTTCATCATTGATCACTGGTTTCTCATAAGAAACCAGTGATCAACGATTCTGCCGCATGACTGCTCATGCCTGGATCTCAGGCACTGAGCAGTCATTCGGCGATCGGACAGCGAGGAGGCAGGAAGGGGCCCTCCCGCTGTCCTGTCAGCTGTTCGGGATGCCGCGATTAGCCGCGGCTATCCCGAACAGCTCGACTGAGCTAGCCGGGAACTTTCACTTTCACTTTTAGCCGCGCGGCTCAGCTTTGAGCGCGCGGCTAAAGGGTTAATAGCGCGCGGTGCCGCGATCGGCGCTGCGCGCTATTAGAGGCGGGTCCCGGTCACTATGACGCCGGGCCCGCCATGATATGACGCGGGGTTACTGTGTAACCCCGCGTTATATCGGAAGAGCAGGACCAAGGACGTACCGGTACGTCCTTGGTCCTTAAGGGGTTAAGACCTGTATAGCAGTATTAACAGTGCGTAAAGGGGTTATTAAGGATTAAAACCTGTCCTCAGGATGTGTGTGCTATTGCAGCTCAGTTCCATTGAAGTGACTGACACCAAGTTGTAATATTAGACACAACTTGAGGAGAGGAGTGATGCTGTTTTTAGAAGAAATTTGCTCTGTTTTTCTTTTTCTTTCAGTAAATAATATAGATAATTTATGGCAGCTTTTTTGTTTTGTATTATGAGGAATCCCCAAACTAATTTCCCATCTTTCTACAGTTACAGATAAAAAATCTTCATCCACAGACCTTCAGGACACAGACGAGGTGAATTATCTTTTGTCTTCTTTCCTAATTGCCATCAATAGCATCTCTGCACCCTTGGCATGTCTGAGGTGACATCACAATCCGACAGGGATCCAGAAGTGCAGGCGGGCTTTAGCATCATCTGGGCAATCTATCATACACTAGAGCAGTGGTCTTCAACCTGCGGACCTCCAGATGTTGCAAAACTACAACTCCCAGCATGCCCAGACAGCCGTTGGCTGTCCGGGCATGCTGGGAGTTGTAGTTTTGCAACATCTGGAGGTCCGCAGGTTGAAGACTACTGCACTAGAGCATAACAAGGAGGAGGGCTTAATAAGATGGTGGTGCAGCTATTGGCTAAAGTCAGTATACACTTCAGCGGCAGAGAAGCTGTGTGCTACATAGTAACGCACCCCACCTTTGTCATACTTATTGTAGGCCCCAAAAATGAATCACTATGTTTAATAGAACAAGAGCATGATGTGTCCGCCATGTTGTATGAATTCTCAGAAGGCCTAAGCGGAGTTCGTTGAAAGATCACAGACCTTTGAATGTTTGTAAAGGTGTCATCTCTTCTAAGAGACATGTAAATAGGAAATAGGGGTGTGACAAACAAGTCAAGACAATACCCATGATGAATGACAAGTCTCCAAGGAAAGTCCTGGAGAGTGAAACTCATTGGGGGGAGATTTATCAAAGCCTGTGCAAAGGAAACGTTTTCCAGTTGCCCATGGCAACCAATCAGATTTCTTCTTTCATTTTTAACAAGGCCTCTGCAAAATTAAAGTAGCAATCTGATTGGTTGCTACTTTTGCAACTGGTTGCAACTTTTCCTCTGCACTGGTATTGATAGATCTCCCCCATTGTCTGTCATTTTGACTCCAATGGGGGGTCTACTCTGTAGACCTGGATACAGGTAAGTGTGTGTGTGTGTGTTTATCAATGGGTTGTATTTGTATTCTATTTATCTATATCTCTGGCCATCTATTTGAGATGCCTGAGAAGTATCAATGGCATTGTCTTGTCTTGGATTACCTATACAGGTGATAAGGTGGCCACAATAATCTTTTGCCTCTCTAACAAAATTATAGTAAATTATTGTTTAGCTGTGATGTTATGTGACTAGCCCTGATCTCCATCTACACACCCACCAGTCATCTTTGGATGATATATTTGCTTGGGTGGATCTATAATATGGTGCTATCTATGGGGATTTGCTACTGCTCTGGACAGTTCCTGAGACAGACAAAGGTGTCAGCAGAGAGCACTGTTGTCAGACAAAAAAATAACAACTTAACTTCAGCAGCTGATAGGTACTGGAAGGATTAAGATTTTTGAATAGAAGTAATTTACAAATCTGTTTAAATGGGCACTGTCATGAAGTAAAAAAATTGATATGTTGTAGTACTTAAGTACTACAACATATCTCTAATATACTTTAATTAAAAAAAGTGATTTTAAACAAGTTTAAAATCACTTTTAAATTCGGCCACTAGGGGTCGCCCTCCTAGTGGCCGAATGCATTCAGCAGTGACGTCACTACTGGATTTCGACTCATTTCAGCCTGGCAATGAGTCGAAATCCAGTCACTGCGGTGCTCGCTCCCGCCTGTCAATCAAACAGGCGAGAGCGAGCGCGCTGAAAGCTGGGGCTGCACTGCCCACTGTCAGGCTGCTCCACTAGCCTCGCGCATGGCCCCGCCCCCATTACCCTGTCCGGAGGCAGCGCGCGCACTCATTGCTGCGCTGATCCTCCGGATGGGCAAGTCTGATCTGAGGTCTTATAAGGGGAGCGGAATGTCTTCTTTTCGGGCAGTTGGAGGGAGGGGGCTGTTGCACGGCGGGGTCTGGGGGTGATGGAGTTTGGAGAGCGGAATGTTTTTTCCGGGTCGGCGGAGGGAGAAGGGTGGGGGGTGTTGCGCGGTGGGGCCTGGGGGAGCGGGATCTGTGGCAGCTGCGGCTGAGACTGTTTTCACCACAGGGTGCCTACAGTTGTTTCCCCACTACAACTCCCAGCATGCCCTGACAGCCAATAGATGTCAGGGCAGGCTGGGAGTTGTAGTGGTGAAACAGCTGGAGGCACCCTGTATAGTTGAACTAAGGGCGGAAGTCAGGCCCCCCAGCAGGCGTCAGTGACGTCATGCCTGCCGGGGAAGTCTGCCTGGTAGTGAGCACACTACCAGGCAGAAAAAAAAGCATTTTTAATATAGTAAAAAAAAATGTAAAGGCAGGGGGGGGGGGGGGGGGGGGGGTTAGGGATAGATGGGCAATAGGCAGGGACAGGAAGAAAAAAAAAAAGGGATGGTGGGAGCTACCCTTTAACTTTCTGGAGCCAGTTAAACAGAGTTGTAAAAAAAATGTTTTTAACTTAAATACCCCTTTATGTAAATGACAAAATGTGCTCCAGCAAGGGTTATACAGCACTTGCCACACATTACACATGCATTTCTTATGGGTAAGGGTTTAAAAAAAGGATTATGTCTAAATTATTTTTCAATCTTTTGATATATTTTACTAATTTCCCTGTGTTAGGTTCGACCCCAAAAGGTCGAGACGTCTTCTGTCGGTGGATGCCCAATTAGTGCGTGGAAGGCTTGTAAGGGGCTGCAGTCACACTACTTTCCTTCCAACGCCACCCTGCCACTCAAATCAAGACACAGACAAGTGCTGTCTCTAAGCCGAGGGCAGTACAAGTCTGACCCTCTTCTCAAGTGTATTTTTTTATATAGCTGATTTTCAATAGGGCATGCGCAGTAAACTTTACATTGTATGAAACACAAAAATCCATAAATCATTTGCATAGCCAGCAGAAAGTGGAATACATAACAAACCATAGTTTCAAAGGACATATCGGTGGAAGAAAAAGATAAGATGTTCCTTCCGTGTATCCCCTTAGCCTTGAATATAAAGCACCAATTGTCTCAAGTCCAAAAATTTAAGAGCTATGTAGAAAAAACAAGAAAGATAAAATGCAGTCACTTAGACTTAAAAAAATGGATTCTCTAGAAGACAAAATGGAGTCTGTTCTACCCAATTCCATCATTCCCCCCTTTGACATCATCATCTGAAAGAACTGGATCCTCCAGGTCAGGTGTATAGCAGATCTTTCCTCAGGTACTATCCCAGACCGCGACTTGTCCGAGGGAACCAAGTCTTCTTAAATTGGCTCCGTCCCCTGAGTAATGGACCGGCATCCTCACCAGGAAGAGTGTTTCAGGTGTGATGTCAATCTAGAAACAAAGGAAAGAGAAGAGACATGAGAACCTGGAAACAAATGCTGATCATTATTTCTTCTACATCCTGGGAAAACAGCATAAAATGTTTATGTTAACTCATTCATTTGAAGTAAACAAGACTCAGTATTTACTGATTCTATTTGTGCAGTGACTTATACATATCATCAAAAGCTTTATAACTAAATAAGACTTGTAATATAAAGTGTAAGGCACCTCCTATCCATCCTTCAATACCTTTCAACCAGGTGGCTGGGTTCATTATGGAGAAAGTGTCTCCCCACCACTTATCTTTATTTTTGTCATTGTCTTTAGCGTACTGTTCCCTTAGTTTTTGTATGTTTTCAAGTTGGTGGTGCATCTGGATGGTACCTGTGGTGTCTATGTAGCGACAGAAAGTGGGGCCTAAAATCTGACACATTCCCCCTTGAGCAGCTGTAAGGTAATCAAGAACTATTGTGTGCTGGTTAGTCACTATCATCAGCCGATTTTGTACAGACACAGAGGTGTTAGTGATTTCCAGAATATCATATATTTGGTCGTCAAAGTAGTCAGTGGCCTCAACTAATTTGTCCCACATTTACATAATCATGGGGTATACAAATAGAGTGCTGAAGAGTTTATTGGCTGTTCCCATTTGAACTACGTGTGGTCTTCCATTTTCTCTTTCCTTGTCTGCTGCTCTCTGGTATAACATGTGTCTTGGGACTGCTCTCATGTCAACATCTTTGCTGGGTATCACAAAAGTCGAGGGAGTGAGTCTGGCTAGGGTGCATGTACCATTAACCCCTACTGGCAACCACTTGTAGGCCCTCCTTCCACATACCCAATATGTGTCTCTTGGGAGTTCACAATATGAGGAATGTTGATTTATCAGTTTATTAACTATGTCAATCAGTCTTGAGGCGTTAGTCATGTAGCACCATCCGGGTTTCTGTCCTAATGTACCACAGTAACCTACATCTGGGTTATTGCATGTCGGGTCATAGGGCTGGTAATATGAGGATTCACTACATTTTTGATGTCCTGTCATGTTATGACACTCTTCTCCGGTACCTTGAGGAAAAAGTGTATTATTCAGCCAGTTTTTGTCATGTAAGGTTGTGATGCAACATATTAGACAGTTAAACAGAAACAAAAGTATTGTCATGGTCAGATACTGCCCTTTTGCAGTGTGATGCATGAATCCAGTGGCTGTAGTCAAGAGGACTTGATATGGTCCTTAAAATCAGGGCTCGAGGGACTTCCTGGTATGTTTCTTTACATACACGTAGCCTCCAGGCTGTAGCGTGCGGGTTCCTTCAATGCTGTCTGGATCTGGGAGGAAAGACAACACTTGCCCACATGTTAGTTTCAGATACTTTCACAAGAACTACACATATGAGGACAGATTCTCATACTAATGTTATAACTGTAATACATCCTCCCCATGGGGTAGGCCTCAGGTCAGCCTAAAGAGATCAACACACACCAAGACAAACACATAGCCTGAACAAGGGGTCAAGCTTATGTAATCTACCTGGACTCTCTAGAGCAGACAGAGTGTCTTTGGGTATACTTTCAGGGGGCTGGTATAGTCCTCCCTGGATTGTATAAATCACAAGTCATATAGGCTTGAAGAAAAGCTACTACGGTAGTGGAGACACCAGGGGCTATCCAGGATTCGTCTATGACTTGCAGCATCGCCCCTTTGGACAAATGTGTTTTACCATGTATTACTTGGACTATCATTGGGGACAGAGTTCTAGGCAGGCAGACTTTTGCAGAAGTCCCCCATATGCTGTCTTTCCTCCTCCTCTGATCTCCTCTGACGTTAGCAGCCCCTCCATGAGTGCTCCAACTCTCTGCATCTTTTATTGGTCTGCCTGAAGAGGTGAGAAAAGTCTTCCAGATAAGTCTGTTAGCGGTTTTACCCTACCCAAGTCTGTAAGCTCCAGTTAGTGCAGCCAACTCATTACCTTTTTGCCCTGGGCAACCAGGTAGAGTTTGTTCAGTTCTTGACTACTTGGTGTCATGCTGCTGTCTCCTGTAACGTTAACTCTATACAGGCATTCATCAGATCTATTATTATACACAGAGTTTGTAATCTTCTCTCCCCTCCTTCCTCCTCCCTTTTAGCCAAAAGCAGAGAGAAACAGCTTGTTACTACAAGGTCACATGATAAAGAAAAAAAAAAAGTAAGACAACTATCAATGACGCTCTCACACGGAAAGTCTTGCGAGACAGACAGCGTCGCTGAAAGCTGTGTCAGCTTTGTTTACGGACCGTAAGAGACTCAAAAATACAAATACAGAAAAAGGGGATTCACATAGCAATAAATCACAGATCACATGACAACTCGTCACCAGCCTATGTCTGAACTAAAATACAAGGGTGTTAAACAGAACAGAACAGTACATATTAAGAACACATCATAAGCAAGAAGAAGCAAAGGGTTAAATGACTAATCCAAGAATGATCAGTGACATACAATTAAAAAACTGATATTAAACAGATATCAAGACAAGGATCAGGATTAGTAAACACAAACATTGAACTTTATCTTTGGAGATCAGAAACCACAACCAAACAAAACTAATAGTGACACAAAGATATATATATATATATATATATATATATATATATATATATAATATATAAACATTTTCAGACACAAAAGCTTATCAGTAGCCTTCTAAAACAACTTCACTGAGAGATTATATTCCGCTTCATTCAACTAAAACATTGCATACTCCAGAATTTCCACTAATCCGTCAACTTCCACATTTACTAAAAAGCATTCACAAACTATCCCATAAGGTAAACACTTATTTCTTTGTCTACAGTATGTGACGTACAAGCCCCTCCTCTTGGAATTTTTGGGCTCTGGCTAGTCCCTGGATGCCATTTTTAGACCATAAAGGTATCAGGAGAAGGGGGAAAAAAAGAAGAGAGGAGAAGAGAAAAAAAGAGTTTCATTTCACGTTCTCTACCATCAAAAGACTAACTTAAAAATGTAGCATGCTAGACACACCATGTTCTACATACACTGTAGACAACACAACTTGACAAACCAAACAACTTGTATGGCAATAACAAACATACACATAGATTTCACAGAAAGCTTCTATTTTCTTCTTTTGTTTTAGTCAACTCAACTTGTCAACATTCCCATAACCTTCTGTCTTTCCAAATGCTGATTACTCAGTATTCCATCACTGTCACATTCTGATTTCATTCTTAACTCCGTACATCCCTTTAGTCCTGCTAGTTATAGTCCCGGGAACTGTAAGGGCAGGGGAGTTGCCCTTTAAGGTGACCTAGCAAATTGCAGGTCAGTCCTGAATTTGAGCATCTCTTTTTGTCTGATGCTGACTGTCTTTGCCTGTTGTGTCCTGCGTGTCACTCCCCTCGTCAGCAATACGTTTTCTGCAGTTCATTTTTATGTGTCCTGTCTTGTCACAATAATAACAAATTGGGGGTTTCCGGGGCCTGTCTCCTTTGTTATTCTGACCCCCGCCTTGGGATTTTTCAGAGACATATGCTATTGTGGTCTTTTTGGGGGCTTCCTTCAGGTCAAGTTCTATCCCCTGGGTTTTGCTAACAGGTCTGGGGCTCGAGCTGCCATTCCTCCAGTCGGGGGTACTTATTTTTAGTTTTTCCCTTCTCTGGGGTCTTAGACCGTCCACAAAAGCACGTACAAACAGTCTCTGTATTGCGTCACTGTTCATGTCCGAACCTTCTAGACTAGAGTAATAGTCAGATACAGTCTGGGTCGGGTTTGAGTACCTACTGTTACCGTCCCCCTTTCTCTCTGTCTTTGCGTACATGAGTTTTCAAGAGAGGTAGTAAACGTCTGTCTTGAGGTCTCTATTTTCCATTTTTTCTTCTTATCGTCATATGTCCAACCTTCCTCAACACATTATGTGGAGGTACTGATCAGGCATCTGACTTGATAATCCCAATTGTGATCTTTCACTATGCCTTTCTTTCTTTCTGCAATATTTTTCCAAACCTCTGGATTCAATTGGTAATTTTTTGGAACATGGAATTCCTTCTGTATTCTCCCTAGCTGAACTACTGCATCCTTGCCATGTAACTCTTCAAGGATTGTTTTAAGAACGTGTATCTGGGGTTCTCCGTCATTCTTGGACATAAGCTGACCCATCCTTAGCTGTCCGGTCCTAAGTAGCTTATTGGGGAAACCTTGTAGGTGTCTTTCCCTCATTGCCTTCCTCTTAGGCGACTAATAGGTTACAAAGGCTCTCCTGGCCTTTACCTGAAAATTCTGTATTAGACATTAGCTAACTCATACTAGCTGTCCGGTCCTCGGTAGATTATTGGGGAAAACCTCGGAAGGTATCTATTCCCTCGTTGCCGTCCTCCTAGGCAACTAATATGCTAAAAAGGCTCTCCTGGCCTTTTCCTGTAGCTAACTCATACTAGCCATCCAGTCCGAAGTAGCTTATTAGGGAAAACCTCTTTCCCTCGTTGCCTTCTCCTTAGGCGACTAGTATATTAAAAGGCTCTCCTGGCCTTTTCCTGTGATGCATGACAATTCTGTATCCTATCCATAAAGCAAATAGACAAATGCAACCATTAGCAATAACTGTCATCCACATCATTCTTATAGGGTCAGTGTCCGTCTAGATGTGTTTTACCACACCTTATTCCCCCCAGACTACACAGGCTTATCACACGAATCCTGTCCTGGACTTATGATTTATTCCAGGCTCATGCAAGCAGCCAGATAATGGTTTATGTGATAGTATGGGATTTAAGCATAATCTGTGACCCTGTTAGGCGCTTTCACAGATCAGTTCGGCAATACCCTCATAAAATCACATACCATCCTCTCTTGGCTCATACATTCATTTTATGTCTCCTTGCGGAGCAACAGTGTACTTATCCAACCGACAGAAGGTATATTGGTTCTTTGTCTATTCAAATAGACCCACTATCACAGGAGTTTAGCTATTCTAAAACCCAGTCTAAGTGCAGGACCCACAGCCACAGATCTCAGGAGGGCACAGATATAAGAAAATAAATCTTTCCTTACCTGGCCAGGTTTTTTCAATCTGTGGTCTCCGGAGGCCCGAGCCGTAGTGGTCCCGCACTATAGCTGAGATGCTCCTTGTATCAGCAGCGGGTCCCTGTTCGGGCGCCAAATAATGTTAGGTTCGACCCCAAAAGATCGAGACATCTTCTGTCGGTGGATGCCCAATTAGTGCGTGGCAGGCTTGTAAGGGGCTGCAGTCACCCTACTTTCCTTCCAACGCCACCCTGCGACTCAAATCAAGACACAGACACAAGTGCTGTCTCTAAGCCGAGGGCAGTACAAGTCTGACCCTCTTCTCAAGTGTATTTTTTTTTTTTATATAGCTGATTTTCAATAGGGCATGCGCAGTAAACTTTACATTGTATGATACACAAGAATCCATAAATCATTTGTATAGTCAGCAGAAAGTTGAATACATAACAAGCCATTGTTTCAAAGGACACATCTGTGGAAGAAAAAGATAAGATGTTCCTTCCTTGTATCCCGTTAGCCTTGAATATAAAACGCCAGTTGTCTCGTCCAAAAATTCAAGAGCTATGTAGAAAAAACAAGAAAGATAAAATGCAGTCACTTAGACTTAAAAAAAATGGATTCTCTAGAAGACAAAATGGAGTCTGTTCTACCCAATTCCATCACCTTGTAACCTGCCAGAACCCACCTATCACATACTCACATCTTATGTTCTGAAATAATGTAACCTACTAAACTGAAAAAGAAACGACTCTCTCTGTGTTTCATTTTTGAACAGAGTAAAAGGGACGATTTCTTGCTAGATTCTTGTGATAAGGACAAGGACTGTTATCGAACTGATGGAATAAAATTCCTACGATCAAAGAAAAGAAAAGAAAAATGTAAGTATAATATTGTGTCTTGCTGCAAGAAGTATAAGGCGCGTTCACATGACAGAAATTCCGCATGAATTTTGCCTGCAGAATTAGGCCCAAATTTATTGCCCATTAGCTTTAATGGGATTCCGCAATGTCCTTCACACAACAGAATTTCTGCTGCAGGATGATTGATGCAGAAATTTAGATTTCTTCGGTCCGGAAAAATATAAGTCTGGTTTTATATTTTTCCGGAATTTGGCTGCGGAGTCCCATTGAAATCAATGGGGCTTGATTTCTTCCAAATTCGTGCAGAATGCATGCAGATTCTGAGCGTAATCTGCACGAATTTTGACTATTCTATTAAAAAATGTATTTTTACTGATCTGCGGAATCATGGCGAATTTGGGCAGAAATTTTTCACAGGAATTCCGCATGAATTACGCACAGATTCCCCAAGTGTTAAAAACTGAAGAATTTTGTAGAAAATCAATGCGGATGCAGAATTCATGCAGATAGGCAGAATTTCCGTCACGTGAACACAATCTAAGCCTATGTTTAAACAACAGAATTTCTCCACGGAATTCTGCGTGAAAATTCTGCTGTAAATTCCACAGAAATTAATTGCTAAGTCACTTCAATAGAATTCCTGCAACGGAAATTCTGCAGCAGAAATTCCGCTGTGTGAATGGGACTGCGGAATCCCAGAAACCAGACTCAACATACAATGTACAGACAGTCCAGATCTGCGAAACATGTCAATGAACTGACCAATCAGAATGGGCATTCACTGGTAAAACCCCTGTATTACTGAAGTGTATGCACTGACTGGTGTCTGGTAGCGCCCCCTACAGTACAGGGAGGTATTACATGTTCTGTACACTTTACCTGTACCAGTGTTAGCTGCTCCTTTGGACACCAGGTGAGGGCGACTCCATGTTACTTTTTTAGGACATTGTGTACTGTACAGGACCCCGAAGAAGCTCCTTTCCTCTACATAGACCAGTGCTTCCCAAGCAGGGTGCCCCCAGCTGTTGCAAAACTACAACTCCCAGCATG
Source organism: Hyla sarda (assembly GCF_029499605.1). Lineage (NCBI taxonomy): Eukaryota > Metazoa > Chordata > Amphibia > Anura > Hylidae > Hyla > Hyla sarda. The sequence goes on along the minus strand of NC_079197.1, from coordinate 104,157,915 downwards.
CCCGGACAGCCTTTGGCTGTCCGGGCATGCTGGGAGTTGTAGTTTTGCAACAGCTGGAGGCTCCCTGCTTGGGAAACACTAACATAGACAGTGATTTACAGCTCCTAGCAGATCTTTATTACTTTTATATGTAAGGACTTGCTTTATCTATATTAGTTATCTACTTATTATTATTTAATTCTAACTTTTTCCTATTTTTCCATGACATTTTGGTGCCTTTAGAACCAATTACCAGGTTTCCATAGAGTTTTGGTCTCAACATACAATGGTTTCAACATACAATGGCCGTCCTGGAACCTATTAATTGTAACTTGAGGGACCACTGTATTGGCTATAAATTCATGCAGAATTTTCATGTGGAATTCCATGCAGATTTCCATGCAGAAATTCTGGAGTGTGAACATAGCCTAAAGATTCTCGGTTCAAAAGCATTTTTGCCTAAAGATGCAATTGTTGTAAAACCTGTGCAGCTGACTCTGTAGTCTACTTAGGGCTGTTTGGGCATCACGTTCTCCATAGCTGAGTACACGTTCTTCTGAGGTTAGATGGAAGGGGCAAAGCACCATGGGAGAGATTTATCAAAACCTGTGCAGAGGAAAAGTGGCCCAGTTGCCCTTAGCAACCAATCAGATGGCTTCTTTCATTTTTAACAAGGTCTCTACAAAATGAAAGAAGCGATCTGATTGGTTGCTATGGACAACTAGGCAACTTTTCCTCTGCACAGGTTTTGATGAATCTCCTCCCATGACTATCGCAACAGCACAAGTATCACAGCAACTCTGTAATAAAAAAAATGGTTTCCTAGTCATGTCCTATAGACTGGAGAACCTTATGAAGATCTATGGAAATGAATCCAGCATGTGGAGCAACAACATTTCCTTCTAATATACAGATAGAACACAGTGAAGCTATTCACTACCCAAAATATCTTTCTCATTTCTTTGACAGATCAAAGTGCTTCTCCCAGTGAAATAGAGGAATTGCCCAGCACCGATGTAACAGGACATGAGGTAGGTTTTGAACTATGGTAAATTCTGCTCATTTTAACACCTTAGAGACCATAGTGTTTCAGTCCTAAATGATCTGATACTTTTTAACATCTTGCACACGTGATAATTTAAAGAACAATATTGTTTAGCACGGGCTTCCAGGTAAAAAAAATATTGCTTCTTTATTGGAGATTCATAAAATCTTGACAGGTCATACCGTTACAGACAAGTTTAGAACAACCAACGCATTTCGGCCAAAGTTGTGGTGAGGGTATAATGAGGGCAGATGTTACTACTCTAGAGGCAGATGGCATTAAGCCCTTGTATTCGTAATGCCAGGGCATGGTTAACCTCTGCACCACCCGAGGTATGGGCGCTGAAACCAGGGCTAGGCACGGGGCAAATAATGACTCAGACACCAAGTTACGGAACAACGGCAGCTTTACTGAGGCAGACAGATGGAATAGTGTTTACAGGTCAGTTAGGCCCAAGGAGGTGACCAGTGACTTTAGAGACTTGCGGGCTCGCTGGGACTTGTAGTGGACTTGGACAGAATGCTGCAGACCCACGCTGAATATTGACAGATTTGACTGACTTGACTAGGACTGACTAGACTTCACCCTTTGTGTAGCTTACCAGGGTTGGATGTTCTCCTGTGGGGCACTTGGTTGGTAGAAGCATGGCCGCGTGGTAAGCCTTGGGTCTCCTCAGGACACCAGACACTCTAAGGTCTTGACTGTTCCTCCACATGCTCTAAACTCCTCTCTAACTAGCTCCTCCCAGGGTTTATATGGGGAGACTCTGGAGGGGTTCTATAGGTCACCCACAAGTCACCTGGTCACTGACACCTTCCCTGGTCACACAGGCTTAGCAACAATATTTAACCCCTTTACTCAACAGCCTGTTTTGACCTTAATGACCAAGGCAAATTTTCTAAATGTGACATGTGTCCACTTATTTGGTAATAACTTCGTAACGCTTTTACTTATGAAAGCGATTCTGAGATTGTTTTTTCTTGACATATTGTACTTTATATTAGTGGTAAATTTTGGTTCATATATTTAGCGGTTTTTGTAAAAAAAAAAAATTCGCCCAAAAAATGAAAAATATTTCTAGACTTTACATTTTCTGCTCGTACGATATATTGCACCAAATGAATGATTAATTCACATGTACAATATATCTACTTAACGTTCCCATAATTTGATAAACATTCTTTTACATTTTTAGAATGTTAGAAGGTTTATAAGTTTAGCAGCAATATTCCAGATTTTTCAAGAAAATTTCAAAATCTGATTTTTCAGGGACCATTTCAGTTCTGAAGTGGAATTGAGGGGCCTGTACGTTAGATACCCCCATAAATCACCCCATTTTATAAACTGCACCCCTTAAAGTAGTCAAAATGACATTAAAGAAGTTCATTAACCCTTTAGGTGTTTCACAGAAATGAAAGCAACGTGGAAGCTGAATTTTAAAATTAAATTAAATTTTTCAGATTTTTCATTGTAATCCATTTTTTCCCTGTAACACAGTAGGTGTTGACAAAGAAATACAACTCAAGATTTATTCCCTGAATTCTGACGTATTTAGAAATATCCCATATGTGGCTACGTGTCTCTCACACAGGCCTCAGACATGAAGGCGTGCTGTGTGGATTTTGGGGGCGTCCTTTTAGTTTAGTATATTTTGTTGGCATCATATAAAGTCGCAGAGACCTTGGGGTGCAAAAATATTTTTTGGGAGACAAGTTGACTCTTTCATTGTTACCATTCTGGGGTACATGTGACACTCGTTTTTTATTTTATTTTTATGAGACAGTATACAAATAAATCCATTCTGCGGTTGTTTTTTATACCTTTTTTGAAGGTCGTACGTCATGCGGCATAATTGACATGTTAACTTTACTCTGCAGGTTGATACGGTTATGGCGATACCAAATTTCTATACTTTTTTTATATTTTAGTTCATTTATAGTATAAAAACTATTTTTTTGAAGGTCGGACGTCATGCGGCATAATTGACATGTTAACTTTACTCTGCAGGTTGATACGGTTATGGCGATACCAAATTTCTATACTTTTTTTTATATTTTAGTTCATTTATAGTATAAAAACTATTTTTGTAAAAAAAAATCACACTTGTAAGTCGCCGTATTCTGTAAGCCATAACTTTTTTATTTTTTCACTGACGCAATTGTGTGAGAACTCTTTTTTTGCGGGACATGTTGACGTTTTTGGGTGGACAATTTTTTGGTGTGTTTTGGGGTAAATCATTTTATTATTTTGTTTCACATTTTTATTTTTCACATTTTTTTATTAAAAAAATTCAAATTTTTCTTTTTACTCTATATACTCGAGTATAAGCCGAGTTTTTCAGCACGATTTTTCGTGCTGAAAACACCCCCCTCGGCTTATACTCGAGTGAACTCCCCCACCCGCAGTGGTCTTCAACCTGCGGACTTCCAGAGGTTTCAAAACTACATCTCCCAGCAAGCCCGGGCAGCCATCGGCTGTCCGGGCTTGCTGGGAGTTGTAGTTTTGAAACCTCCGGAGGTCCGCAGGTTGAAGACCACTGCGGCCTTCAACATCATCCAGCCCCCTCTCACCCCCTTTAGTTCTGAGTACTCACCTCCGCTCGGCGCTGGTCCGGTCCTGCAGGGCTGTCCGGAGAGGAGGTGGTCCGGTGGCATAGTGGTTCCGGGCTGCTATCTTCACCGGGGAGGCCTCTTCTAAGCGCTTCGGGCCCGGCCTCAGAATAGTCACGTTGCCGTGACAACGACGCAGAGGTGCGTTCATTGCCAACGTACTTATGCGTCATTGTCAAGGCAACGCCTCTATTCCGGGCCGGAAGCGCGGAGAAGAGGCGCCCCCGGTGAAGATAGCAGCCCGGACCACCTCCTCACCGGACCACCTCCTCTCCGGACCACTTCCTCTCCGGACAGCCCTGCAGGACCGGACCAGCGCCGAGCGGAGGTGAGTACTCAGAACTAAAGGGGGTGAGAGGGGGCTGGATGATGTTGAAGGCCGCAGTGGTCTTCAACCTGCGGACCTCCGGAGGTTTCAAAACTACAACTCCCAGCAAGCCCGGACAGCCGATGGCTGCCCGGGCTTGCTGGGAGTTGTAGTTTTGAAACCTCTGGAGGTCCGCATGTTGAAGGCCGCAGTGGTCTTCAACCTGCGGACCTCCGGAGGTTTCAAAACTACAACTCCCAGCAAGCCCGGACAGCCGATGGCTGCCCGGGCTTGCTGGGAGTTGTAGTTTTGAAACCTCTGGAGGTCCGCAGGTTGAAGACCACTGAGGGCGAATGATGAGAAGAGGATGATGAAGGGGGGGGGGTGTGGGGATGATGAAGGGGGGGTGGGGATGATGAAGGGGGGGGGTGTGGGATGATTACAAGGGGATGATGAAGGGGGGATGTGTGGGATGATAAGGGGATGTGTGGGATGATGACAAGGGGATGATGAAGGGGGGATGTGTGGGATGATAAGGGGATGTGTGGGATGATGACAAGGGGATGATGAAGGGGGGATGTGTGGGATAAGGGGATGTGTGGGATGATGACAAGGGGATGATGAAGGGGGGATGTGTGGGATGATGACAAGGGGATGATGAAGGGGGGATGTGTGGGATGATAAGGGGATGTGTGGGATGATGACAAGGGGATGATGAAGGGGGGATGTGTGGGATGATAAGGGGATGTGTGGGATGATGACAAGGGGATGATGAAGGGGGGATGTGTGGGATGATGACAAGGGGATGATGAGGATGTTAATGACGGGTCTGGATGATGACAGGGGGGGATGAGGTATTTCCCACCCTAGGCTTATACTCGAGTCAATAACTTTTCCTGGGATTTTGGGTTGAAATTAGGGGTCTCGGCTTATACTCGGGTCGGCTTATACTCGAGTATATACGGTACTTAATTTTTTTTCACTTTTTTTCCCTTTTTTTTTTTTTTTTACCATTAGACACATAATTCAATGGAGTATACATATGTACTCCATTGAATTATGCCTATGTCTGTAATATAAAAAAAAAGGTTTAATACAAGTTTAAAAAAAAAAACACCCATTAACCATTAAAAGTTTAAATCACCCCCCTTTTCCCAAATTCCATATAAAGAATATGTTAATATAATAAAAATATTGTGGTATCGCCGCGTGCGTACATGTCGAACTATAAAAATGTTATGTTAATTAAACTTTACGGTCAATGCCGTAAACGTAAACACAAATACTGAAGTCCAAAGTTGCGTGTTTTTGGTCGATTTGTATAACCTAACAAAATTTATTAAAAACTGTCAAAAAGTCCCATGAAAACCAGAATGGTACTGATAAAAACTATAGACCTATAGTTGTGCAAAAAGATGAGCCTTACACATTCCTGTATACGAAAAAATTAAAAAGTTATAGGGGTCAGGGGAGGACATTTTTAAACCTACTAATTTTTGTGCATAAAGTTATAATTTTTTAACAGAAGTGAAACAAAATCAGACCTATATAAGTAGGGATTCATTTTAATCGTATGGACCTACAGAATAAAGATAAGGTGTTATTTTTACCAAGATAGAATTCACCCTATGGTAGAATTATGGTAGACCTTGGTAGAATTAATTAGAAAAACTGTTGCTAAGAAGAAGACCTTGCAAGGACATGTGGACTACAATTTGTGTTTTACAACCCCATTCAGATGGATTGCAATTTTAGGCGAAAACAGAGGCGAATGGCTCCATCACATGACAATACCGGTAATCTTTGTATACATCTGTTGCAGTTTTGCTACACAGTTGCAGCACATGTTTACAGTAGAAATCCAAAGCGTTGCCTTGAATTTCTGCTTCAGAAATGCAAGTTGAATTTTTATAAATTTTCTTTTCATAGGAATTTCCCAGTGAGAATGCAGATAGAAGAACCATATTTTCCAACATTCAACATCAGCCTCCCATTATTATGGACTCGCATCCACAGAAGTTGTCTCAGAAAGTCATAGGTTTGACCAGTCAGAACATTTCACAGACTATGGAACAACAGAAGAAAAAACTACAGGAGACTCTCCTTGATGTTGTGTATCAATTAATTGATGAGGTTTTAGCAGGTACAATGCAGGTGAACTATATGTACATACAGGATAAAATTGACAACACTCAGTTCCTCCAGACCAAATAAAGCAAGGGCCCCGCCCCTGGCCACACGTTTGTCACGCCAGAATAAAACTACTAAACACAGACCAGTATTCCCCCATACAGTGATCATATAGAAGTAGATACCAGCTGTACACAGGATCTGTATATCATATAAGTGATTATTTACAGGACCATATAGAGGTAGATGCCATCTATACATAGGATATATACATCATATAAGTCATGAGTTACATCTAGGGACTCACAGACGTCTTTTCTGTTCAGCGTCATCCTCTTTCCTTTTCTTCTCTGTCCGGATCAGACCCCCATGACAACCACTTCCAGCCAAAACTAATCTATTTGGCATCTGCAGGACAAACATATTAGACTCTGTATTTTCCAGTGCCGTCCCGCTCCTCATCTATAGGAGTATATATAAATATATATATATATATATATATACACTGTTATAATGCCCTCCTTGGTGTCCTGCACAGAAAAGGGCAGGCAGGTAGGTAGGTAGATAACTATGTAGTTAGGTAGACAGATATGTAGGTAGATAACTAGCCAGCTTTGTAGGTAGCCATGCATGTCGCTAACTAGCTAGGTAGTTGGGTCAACAGGTAGGTAGGTAGCTAGCTAGGTAGTTAAGTAGCCAGGTATGTAGGTAGGTATGCAATTAGGTATTTAGGTATGTAGGTATCCAGGTAGCTTAGTAGCCAGGTATGTAAGTAGGTAGTTCTGTAGATAGGTAGACAGTTATATAGTTAGTTAGGTAGCCAGGTATGTAGGTAGTTATGTAGCCAGGTATGTTGTTTGGTAGCCAGGTATGTAGGGACAATGTAGCTAAGTTAGGCAGACAGATATGTCAGCCAGGTATGGAGGTATGTAGGAAGTTAGGCAGGCAGATATGTGGGCCAGGTTAGCCACATAGGTATGTGGGCCAGGTTAGGCAGCCAGGTATGTGGGGGCAGCCAGGTATGTGGGCGCAGCCAGGTATGTGGGCACAGCCAGGTATGTGGGGCAGCCATGTATGTGGGCCAGGTATGTGAGCCAGGTATGTGGGGGCAGCCATGTATGTGGGCCAGGTATGTGACCCAGGTATGTGGGGACAGTAAGGTATGTGGGGCAGCCAGGTATATGGGCTATGTATGTGGGGGCAGCCAAGTATGTGGAGTTCCCTCCCTGCCTTCCCTCCTTACCAGGGGGAAAAAGAAAAGAAAAAGGAAAAAAACAAAAATAGATACTCACTTGTCCCACACAACGATCTCCTTAGCTTCACCGCTGGCCACGTTCTTCAGCTCCACAGTGCAGGTGCTAATGAGTGACATCATCAGCGCCTGCACTGCGTGCTGTGTAGGGGCAGAGGTCATGTCTCCTCTCTGTGTAAGCCTCAGATGCTCACACAGAGAGGAGGCTTATCAGCTGTGTACGCGTCAGCCGTGCACACAACTGAAAGCAGTGCTAGCCCTGGAATACGGGACAAGTGTCCCGGATCCCCAGTAGTTGCGGCGGCTGGGCCTTTACCTGGCTGGACCCTCGGATGAAGTCTGATCGGACCGGCCGGTCAGTCTGCCCCTTTGTACATATATTACATACATATAAACATACATCACTGCCTGAGGTGGGACACTGCTGAATCCAGCAATTTGCTGAGCTGCATTCAACCCCCATCACCAGGAAAGAATCGCAGCAAGGACTGGAGCAGTGATACTGGAGATATCGAAGGAAGCTCAGGTGTTAAAGGTTTTATTTTATTTTATGTTATTGCAGACAATAAGGGCATCTTTCTAAAAAATAAATAAATAAACCTTCTGCAGGATAACCCCTTCATAAAATTGCCACACAGGGAGACATTTATCATTGTTTGCTTTGGTAAACAGGTTTTGAAGGAATTTTTTTAGCTTTAGTTTTGCTTATGTGCTACATATTTATCATACTATCCCGAGGGGCAGTCGGTAAATTTGGAGCACTTAAGCAAAACAATAAAAGACTTTTGTGAGACTTTTTTTGCAACTTTTTAAATTTGCTCACGTATGGGACCTGAAGTACACTTGCAGCTTTTTGTAAGGGGTTTGCAACTTTTTTATTCCTATGTGCGACTTTTGCACATCATAAATTTGTGACCACTAAAAACTGAAATTTACTTAGGTAAGGCTGGTTGTTACTTTTTGCTTACCCACAAAAGTTGCACAAAAATGTGCTTAGGCGCACATGCGACTTTTTGTGCGCCCGGAGTTAGCAAAAAAGGCTCTAAATACCTAGATAAATGTCCCCCATAAGGTCCAGGAATCTAACTGATTACATTGTTGACAGTTATACAATTTATTCTTGCATTGCAGGCTTAGATTATTCCATTAATAAACCTGACAAATATTTATTACACATTTCAGGTGGTAATACAGGAGTTTGTTTCCTGCACAGGAATGGGTAAGCATATCCTTGATTGTTTGTTTAGGCGTAAAATGAAAACCAAAAAAACAGAAATAAAATAGGTAACAACATTTTCAGGTTTTATTTTTTTAAACCTAATATTGTATTTTATTTTATTATAAGTCTATTAAAGTAAAAAATCGTCCGCCAGTGCACACATTGGGGGTAATATTCATTGTGGGGAATATTCAAACCTGCCAGTTGGTTATAAAAGTGGCACATCTTATATTTCCCCCCAAAAAACTTTGAAAAAGAAAAATTTTTGTAAACAAGTCAAAGAGTTTTATTAAGTGGTTTTAGGTAAAGTAAACAACATACAATATATACATTTATAAATGAACTCACAGCAGTGAATAATAACAAAGAGCATAATAATGAGGCGGCTTCAAGTCAAAAGCAAACAAGTAAAGTCGTCAAACAAAACACAAAATTTTAAAGGCATATGGTCTCAGAAAAAGGGGCGGGCAAGGGGTCGGGGCTCAAAATTTGCCAAATATAAATTTTATGCGCCCAAGAAAAAACAACCCTTAAAAGATAAACTGTCATTATTTTTATGCCCCCTAAACTAGGAGTAATTGGATGGTCCCTGGCAGCTTCTCCCCACCCCACTGGCCTTGATTGATAGATCTCTCCCAGTTTGGGTTCACAAAGAGATCTATCAATCAAGGCTGGTGGGGCAGGGAGAAGTCGCTGGGGAGCACCCTGATAACTTGTATTTCACACAATATGAAATTGATGATAGGTTCCCTTTAACAGAGGTGGTGTAGGCTGAGTACACTGTGTAAAATGAGCCATGCCTTAATTCCGATGTTGCAATTATGGACCTTTTTTTACATAACATATGCACTGATGGACACTTTTCCATACATTTTCATAGAATTAGAAAAAAAATAGCTACCTATAAAAGGGTGAGGTGTTGTAAAGTCTATGGACAACTTTGCACAGAATTTTAGTTGTATCTGTTTACTAAGATTAAAGGGGTTGTGCGCTGCCCTGAATTTCGGAGCTTCGCTCACAGCGCCCGGAAGTTCATTACTCCGAACGCTGTGTGCGGGCTTCCGTGTTCGCGGCCGCCGGGCATGGCGTCATGCCCGGCCCCTCGTGACGTCTCGCCCGCCCCCTCGTGACGTCTCGCCCGCCCCCTCAACGAAAGCCTATGGGAAGGGGGCACGACCGCTGTCACGCCCCCTTCCCATAGACTTTGGTAGAGGGGGCGGGCGTGACGTCCCAAGGGGGCGGGCGAAACGTCACGAGGGGCCGGGCATGACGTCATGCACGGCGGCCGCGAACACGGAAGCCCGCACACAGCGTTCGGAGTAATGAACTTCCGGGCGCTGTGAGCGGAGCTCCGAAAATCAGGGCAGCACACAACCCCTTTAATCTTAGTAAACAGATACAACTAAAATTCTGTGCAAAGTTGTCCATAGACTTTACAACACCTCACCCTTTTATATGCCGGGAAGTTGTAGTTGCTTCTGATCCTGTTTGTCTTAAAAGATTCAGCTTAACCTATATAAATATATAAGCATGGTCAGAGTCACCATGGAAACCTTTAACCTGGTTAACTTGACTCTCAATGTTATTATACAGGGTGGGCCATTTATATGGATACACCTTAATACAATGGGAATGGTTGGTGATATTAACTTCCTGTTTGTGGCACATTAGTATATGTGAGGGGGGAAACTTTTCAAGATGGGTGGTTACCATGGTGGCCATTTTGAATCCAACTTTTGTTTTTTCAATAGAAAGAGGGTCATGTGACACATCAAACTTATTGGGAATTTCACAAGAAAAACAATGATGTGCTTGGTTTTGACATTACTTTATTCTTTCATGAGTTATTTACAAGTTTCTGACCACTTATAAAATGTGTTCAATGCGCTGCCCATTGTGTTGGATTGTCAATGCAACCATCTTCTCCCACTCTTCACACACTGATAGCAACACCGCAGGAGAAATGCTAGCACAGGCTTCCAGTATCCGTATACACTGCTATGTACTACTATATACACCGCAGGAGAAATGCTAGCACAGGCTTTTAGTATCCGTAGTTTCAGGTGCTGCAGAATGGGCAAAACAAAAATTAGAACAGGACCCTCAGTTTACGCACAAGATTTTGTTCAGTGATGAGGCAAACTTTTATGTGAATGGTTAAGTTAATAAACAAAACCACTGCTATTGGTCTGACACTAACCCACATTGGATAGATCCCTCCAAGACTGTTGGAACACAAAAATTGATGGTATGGTGTGGTATATGGGGTACAAAGATAGTGGGGCCATTCTTCATCAATGGAAACCTCAAGGCCACTGGATATGTGAAATTGCTACATGATGATGTGTTTCCCTCTTTATGCACTGAAGCTGGCACGTTCCCTGAGTTTTTCCAGCAAGATGGTGCACCACCACATTATGGGTGTCAGGTCCGAGCATTCCTAGATGAACAGTTTCCTGGAAAGTGGATTGGTCGTCGTGGGCCATTTGAATGGCCCCCAAGGTCTCCCGATCTGACCCCCTTAGACTTTTATCTTTGGGGTCATCTGAAGGCAATTGTCTATGCTGTGAAGATACGAGATGTGCAGCACCTGAAACTACTAATACTAGAAGCCTGTGCTAGCATTTCTCCTGCGGTGTATATAGTAGTATATAGCAGTGTATACGGATACTGGAAGCCTGTGCTAGCATTTCTCCTGCGGTGTTGGTATCAGTGTGTGAAGAGTGGGAGAAGAGGGTTGCATTGACAATCCAACACAATGTGCAGCACATTGAACACATTTTATAAGTGGTCAGAAACTTGTAAATAACTCATGAAAGAATAAAGTTACATTAAAACCAAGCACATCATTGTTTTTCTTGTGAAATTCCCAATAAGTTTGATGTGTTACATCACCCTCTTCCTATTGAAAAAACAAAAGTTGGATTCAAAATGGACGACTTCAAAATGGCCGCTATGGTCACCACCCATCTTGAAAAGTTTCCCCCCTCACATATACTAATGTGCCACAAACAGGAAGTTAATATTACCAACCATTCCCATTTTATTAAGGTGTATCCATAAAAATGGCCCACCCTGTAGTTTACACATGACTTGCAGAGATAGGAAGCTGAAGTTATTTATCTATGTGTGATCTTCAACTGCAATTCCTGATAAATTTCACGTATTAATAGCTTACTCAAATTCTGACTAAACTGCAAAAATCTATTTTCTTTTTTTTTTAAGCCTTTTGAAGAACATGAGTAAATCTATACTGGACAGCATACCAAAACTATATGCAGAGGAACAGGTTATTTGGTACTTGGAACAAGTTGCTGAACTGCTGATGCCTCAAGTACGTCCACAACAGCTGGCACCAGAAATTCTACAGTCCAAGGCACTAGATATCTTAAAAAATAAAGTCCGAGGTATGGTGCATAGGAATTAAAAGTTAAAGGGGCATTCCAGGATTTTTTTTTTATTTGACTATGCTACAGGGGCTGTAAAGTTAGTGTAGTTCCTAATATAGTGTCTGTACCTGTGTGTGACGGTTTTCTCACAATTCTTCTGTGATTTTCACCCCAATATTTATTTTTACCAGCATACAAAATGACTGTTGTCTCAGATTTTTCCCAGGTTGCAATGCAGCCAAGACCTAACTCACTAGTCAGCTAATGACAGGGAGCCTTTCTGCTTCAGTGGGTGGAGCGATCGCTTGGTGGGAGAGAGATCAATCTGCAACTAATGCAACAGCTGTAGGCACCCTGATTGAAAACCACAGGTCTTTGATTGGATGCAGCTCATTTATGTTTCAATGGGTGGGGTGGCTGATGTGTGGGAGGGAGGAAAATGGAATTGTGGGATTTGTAGTCAAAAAAAGAAAAGTCAAACAGGAAATACCAGTTCACAAAAAGCTAGCCACAGTGTTATGGTAATCTCACAACATAGCCATTTAGCCCCAAGACAAGCGCGGATCCTTCTTAAGCATGTCTATTACTGTCTGCCAGGTATGTACTGAAATCACCTTATGGTGGATAACTCCTTTAATAACCAAACAAAGTGAGGTCTAGTGTTCAACTTAGATTTGTCTGTGTGTAAGTTCTGTGATAACTTAAAAACTCCATGATCGATTGGTCTCAAATTTAATGTAATAACATATTAGGGGTGGATACACAACCCCATTTCGCTGAAATCGGTCAAGCAGAAGGGGTTGACTACTCCCTTCATTTCTTCTAATAATAATATGAGTAAGCTTATGTGCTGCAGTGTTGGATCGATCCACTAGTAAGTGCACATTCATTGGTTTGGTCCACAGTTTGCTGACAGGCAGCTGGGACAGTTCATTGGATGGGTCCAGTGATGTAGGTAGTGACTGTGCATTAGTTCAGTTCACAGTTAGCCAAGAGACAGTTTGGGGTTAGAGAGGGGAACAATGCCTTGAATGAAAAAAGGGTGCAGCAAGACTAGCTGAAGAATCGAAAGAAGAAATCATGTACAAATGAGAAAACAAAGCCCATACATGAGCTTGGTTGTTATTCACAGGTTTAGATTAATAATTAACTGTCTGTTCTTCATAAATTACAGATTTAAATTCCTACTGTTCACCGAACTATTGGTAATACTATATCCCAGAAAACACTATCTCCTGGTTTGGCTGAAAAAAACTGCATTACAACGGAAGTAGTGTTAAATATAACCAATATGTGTGAAGCTATTCTTAAAGTCCATAAACATTCATTACATTTTTAGGAAAGAAATAGCTTGATTTACCAGAAGAACATGAGTCAAGGACTAATATTGTTTTGTTTTTTCTTATTTGAGGAGGAACATATGAATGAATATAGGTTGTTAATAAAATCTAAACTCCCACAGGATTCCTGCCCTATATTCTCATATTATTTTTGGAGAGCAAGATTATGAAGAATTTGAAGGCATCCCATCAAGCTTTACAAGATCCTTTGGCAAACAAAGCAACTATATATGTAAGTAACTCTAGCAATAGTAATAACCACAGCAAAAGGGGCATAACTAGAGTCCCAAGGGCCCCAGGGCAAAGTTTGGACCCATGGACTATCATGAAGCACCACTGAGCTACAAAACAAGGGAGATGTTGTAGCCAAAAGTTCTTATTTTTACTTAGGAAATCTTGTGTTACCTCCTGTAGTGTGAAAAGTTAATAAATTCCAACTCAAGCTTTGGTAGCCTATCTTACTACAATACTGAATGGGTTAGTCAGAACCTAGTATGTAGGCATGCTGACGTTTATTGACAAGATGTCTAAAATTACCGCTTGAAACGTAAAGGTTTATCCCAAGATTTAAAGTTACCCCCTATCCACAGGTTATGAAATAACTAGCTGATTGGTGGGGGCCTGACCACTTGGACCCCCACTGATGTTGAAACCAGTGGTGAAAAGTCTCCTGGCTAAATGGAGCAGGAGCTTGCATGATCGGTCATTGCTTAATTCAACATCTATTGGATTTCCAAACTCAAGTTCACCGCTCAACAATGTTCATAAACCCCATAGAGAATGAATGGAGTGGTATTGGAACTTGCATGCTGTCACTTTATTTAGTCTAATATAAAACTGACCTCTGCTCTCATGATTATGGGGGTTCCAACAGTTAAAGGAGTACTCCGGCCCTAAGACATTTTATCCCCTAACCAAAGGATAGAGGATAAGATGCCTGATCGCGGGGCTCCCGCTGCTGGGCACCCCCCACAATCTTTCATGCAGCACCCTGCTATCATCAGCCTCCGAGCGAACATCGCTGCGGGTCTGATGAATCACGATCACAGGGCCGGAGTATCGTGATGTCAAGGCTCCGCCCCCGTGTGACATCATGCTCTGCCCCCTCAATGCAAGCCTATGGGAGGGGGCATGACAGCCGCTATGCCCTCTTCAATAGGCCTGCATTGAGGGGGCGGAGTGAGACGTCATACGGGGGCGGAGCCGTCACATCACGATACTCCGGCCCTGTGATCGTGATTCATCAGACCTGGAGCGATGTTCTCTTGTAGTGGATGGGGATCTTGTGATATGAAATATACCTTAAAACATTAATCATATATGTCTATAATAATGTAATGTCTATGTCTCTTTAATTCACACTGCTATATTCAATCTTGCATCTCTGCTTCTAGAAAATATCAGCTTAAAAGTAACAGATGGCAAAAACCTTCCTTCCAACGTGGCAGTATCAGGATATTAAGATTGAACTTTTTCGATTACTAATATTCCTGTTGAAAGGAGATAATGATGGCCATATCAGGATGTGTGTCCTGGACACACACTGATATGGGGATATTGCCTGCTTGTTAATACCCGATCGATAGAATGTCAGGGTGACCACCTGGAAGAAAAGTCAAACTCAGCGCTTAGGCAGCATAAAATAGGGCTATAAACTTATCGCCTGACAGATTGCACACACATACACACACGTCATGGAAAATATGATCAGTAATATGGGTGTTGATTTTATGATGATCTTGAGTCCTTATAAACCCATGTAAGACGTTTGAATAAACAGAAGAGATTTGGTTATCTGAACCGTGTGTCAGTTGTCTCATTTCTCTCCTCCGATGCATGCATCTTCTCATACCTTCCAGTCTGCCCGACAATAGATAAACCAGTAGCCTGACCAAAAAGGCTTTCTATTACAAGTGGCGCCTGAACGCAGGGACTCGAGTTTGGCCTGATGCCAATTGCGACCAGAGCCATTGGGTTAACCAATCGTTGGATGGAAACAGACGAGAGTTGATCGCCTCCTGTACGGTAGGACAGAATTTTTCTTGTAACCTAACCAGTACACTGTCTCCCCCGCTTGGTTGCCTTATGGTTTAGTCAATTGTCTTACAGGCCACAAAAAGACAGGTATAGTTTTTGCTCGAGTTCTATTTACTGGACCTGTCAAAAAGTGTGTTTATCTATTGTTCGGATCTATGTGTTGATACGAGTGTGTGTGCTTGCTCATTACTTGTTCCCGGGAATGTATGGTGTATAGGTCTCTGGGGAATTGAATAGACCGAGGGCACTAATAACTGTTGCTGCAGAGACTTTTTGTTCTGTCAGTTATCAGGGTATTAGTGGATTAAATTGGGTGTTGGACACCTGGAAATTCAAGTAGTCTCTTGGGAGGCGGAATCTTGAACATACGTGTTGTGCTGCAAAGTATAATACGTGAGTCCCTCGGGTTATAAGATATTCCTGTAAGCCTTCTTTTACACAGAGTGTGTGTGTGGACAGATTCACAGTTTCACCGAGGAGTTGTATTACAAGGAATGCTAATAACCCTTCTTCCAGGAATCTGTGAGAGAAGGTATTAGTGATTATTGACGTCTGGCCAACAGCCAGGAGATAAGTGCGTGAGCACGGGAGGAAATTCCCTGGTAATAAGACACCTCTGATCTGCCCAGAGCAGTGTGTTAGTGTATTGTATTTTGTTTGTATATGTCATGTCATGTCCTGATTGTGTTTGTGGGTTAATGCTAGGAGTTTCAGCAAGGGGGTGGAGATTGATTCAGGTTAACGTCCCAGGTTATCCTATTGAGTTGTTGGGGCGTCACCCTGTTTGGCCAGAGTTAGAACCTTTTTTAGTTTTCAGATTGAATATCCATTTTCCAATAGGAAATTGGAGAGTGGGATTGCTTTGGAGCGAAATAGAAAGTACAGCAAGAGCTAAAGGAATTGAACCAGTTAGGTGCCCCTGCCACCAGGAACAGCCAGAGGACTGTGAGAAAGACGAGCAGGAAAGAGCAACAAGGGTCTTTGAACTCCCACTGGGAGGGCCAGAGTAAAGATGGGACAGAAACTGGTAAAGCCGAAGAAGGGGATTTTAGCATGTGATTTGGTGGCAGAGAGAGAAGGTGAAGGGAATGTCAAAAAGATGAGGAAGTTGATGAAAATATGTAATATGCCACCTGTGATTGGTGGAAGGTTGCAACCAGAAGAGTGGCGGAAAGTGCTTAGAGAGAAAAAGGGATTGTTGGTTGATAATGATCTGTTGAAAATAGCAGAAGCATGGTACAATACAGCCAGATTTGTGGAGCAGGAGAATTGGCTAGAGCAGGAGACGGAACATGGGAAGAAGAAAATGTATGTGTATCACAACTGTTCTGATAAAAAGTCCCCATACCCCATTAATGTGTTTGGACACCCACCGCCATATGCGGGAGAGCCAGGATGGGTGTGTTTTAATTGTGGTGCCCAGAATGCCCCCTGGCGAGATACATGTTATGCTTGCGGTGCCCATAGGCCCCGCCCACTTTCCTCCCCTGGTAAGGACTCAAAACTGCCTGCCCCCTTGTGTCCTATAATATCCAATCCAGCCCCACCCAGGGTGACACCAACTTCCGGTTGTGGCCATGCTGCTACTCCCAGAACTACCTCAATTTCCGCATCCGGAACTGGTGGCCATCTTGGTACTCCCGGAAGCATGGGTACTCCCACTTCCAGCCCCACCTCTATGTATCCCGTACTTAACCCTGATGGCTCATATTATGTTCCACCCACCCCTATCCTCCCTCTCTCCCAGGCAGATGGGTCCGAGCAGGGTGATGAATCAGTCAGAAACAAGTCCGGTATAGCTACCGGCGGGATAGAGGTGGATGACGGCACAGAACCACCCCCTTGATTTTATGATGATCTTGAGTCCTTATAAACCCATGTAAGACGTTTGAATAAACAGAAGAGATTTGGTTATCTGAACCGTGTGTCAGTTGTCTCATTTCTCTCCTCCGATGCATGCATCTTCTCATACCTTCCAGTCTGCCCGACAATAGATAAACCAGTAGCCTGACCAAAAAGGCTTTCTATTACACTCTCTGGAGGTTGATGATAGTGGGGTGCTGCATTGCGGGCCCCCCGCGATCAGGCATCTTATCCCCTATCTTTTGGATAGGGGATAAGATGTCATAGGGCCGGAGTACTCCTTTAAAACTCTACTAACCAGTTAGTTATCCCTTATCCTGTGGACAGCAGGCAACTTAATTTTAGGATTACCCCTCTAAGGTCCATTTACATGAGCCAATGATTGGGAAGGAACATTCGTTCAGCTGATCATTGTCCTGTGTGAACATAAACATTAGTATGGGCATAATAATGCTGGTTGGCTGACAGTACGTCTACTGTAAAAAAAGATATGTCCAAAATAATGCAAACTGTTGGGCGATAAGTGATTGTGCCTACACAATGCACTATGCATTGGCTTATGAGAAACAGACTGATTTTAGTATATCGTCACTTTTTACGAGTGGTGGTGGCCTGTGTAAACTGTTACTACCATCCAACTTTTGCAGACCTTTTGATGACATAGGTTGCAGTAGACAGATGGAAGCATCTTTTTCCCTGCATGCCTTTCTTCATTTAGAATTTGTGATTTTATACTTTGTGTACTGAGCTTACATTGTGCTTTTTTTCTTCATTTTCAGGGGATTCTCGATGATCTTACAAAGATAATCACTGATGAAGGTGGCATGTTTAATCCCCTGACAGTACAGTGAAGAGATGCATTCTAATGCACGCGTTCCTCTTAATAAATTTGGTGCACCTTACTTTAACACTTGACATCCATTGACAAATGGCATATGAAATGTTTGTCTTTGTAAATCCTCCCGGTATTCCTAAAGTAATAACACACACTGTTATAAAAGGGAATATCCTAAGCCTCTTGGATCACACTAAACTGTTTACATTGAACGTTTACATGTATTAATATGATGAGGTGTTATTATTGATCTTGCAGAAATGGGATATGCCAGCAGGGCACACTTGAACACATTTTTTTTATGACAGACAGGGCAAAGTCTGTTCGTAGGACTGCTACATAAAGTCATGGCCGTAAATGTTGGCACCCCTGAAATTTTTCTAGAAAATGAAGTATTTCTCCCAGAAAAGGATTGCAGTAACATATGTTTTGCTATACACATGTTTATTCCCTTTGTGTGTATTGGAACTAAATGAAAAAAGGGAGGGAAAAAAGCAAATTGGACATAATGTCACACCAAACTCCAAAAATGGGCTGGACAAAATTATTGGTACCCTTAACTTAATATTTGGTTGCACACCCTTAGGAAAAAATAACTGAAATCAGTCGCTTCCTATAACCATCAATCTGCTTCTTACACCTCTCAGCCGGAATGTTGGACCACTCTTCCTTTGCAAACTACTCCAGGTCTCTCTTATTGGAAGGCGCCTTTTCCCAACAGCAATTTTAAGATCTCTCAACAGGTGTTCAATGGTATTTAGATCTGGACTCATTGCTGGCCACTTCAGAACTCTCAAACACTTTGCTGCCATCCATTTCTGGGTGCTTTTTGACATATGTTTGGGGTCATTGTCCTGCTGGAAGACACAAGATCTCGGATGCAAACTCAGCTTTCTGACACTGGGCTGTACAGTGTGACCCAAAATGCGTTTGTAATCCTCAGATTTCATGACGCCTTGCACACATTCAAGGCACCCGGTGCCAGAGGCAGCAAAACAACCCCAAAACATCACTGAACCTCCACCATATTTCACTGTAGGTACTGTGCTCTTTTCTTTGTAGGCCTCATTCCGTTTTCGGTACACAGTAGAATGATGTGGTTTACCTAAAAGCTCTATCTTGGTCTCCTCTGTCCACAAGATGTTTTCCCAGAAGGATTTTGGCTTACTCAAGTTCATTTTGGCAAAATGTAGTCTTTCTTTCTTATTTCGCTGTGTCATCAGTGGGGTCCTCCTGGGTCTCCTTCCGTAGAGTTTCATTTAATTTAAACGTCGACGGATAGTTCACGCTGACACTGATGCTCCCTGAGCCTACAGGACAGCTTGAATATCTTTGGAACTTGTTTGGGGCTGCTTATCCACCATCCGGACTTTACTGCATTGACACCTTTGATCAATTTTTCTCTTCCATCCATGCCCAGGGAGATTAGCTACAGTGCCATGGGTTGCAAACTTCTTGATAATGTTGTGCTCTGTGGACAAAGGCAAATCTAGATCTCTGGAGATGGGCCTGTATCCTTGAGATTGTTGATATTTTTCCAAAATGTTGGTTCTCAAGTCACCAGACAGTTTTCTTCTCCTCTTTCTGTTGTCAATGCTTAGTGTGGCGCACACAGACACACAATGCAAAGACTAAGTGAACTTCTCTCCTTTTTATCTGCTTTCAGATGTTATTTTTATATTGCTCACACCTGTTACTTGCCCCAGGTGAGTTTAAAGGAGCATCACATGCTTGAAACAATCTTATTTTTCTACAATTTTGAAAGGGTGCCAATAATTTTGTCCAGACCATTTTTGGCGTTTGGTGTTGCATTATGTCCAGTTTTCTTTTTTCCTCCCTTTTTTGGTTTAGTTTCAATACACACAAAGGGAATAAACATGTGTATAGCAAAACATGTTACTGCAATCCTTTCCTGTGAGAAATACTTCATTTTCTAGAAAAATTTCAGGGGTGCCAACATCTACGGCCATGATTGTATTCTACTCATTTATATGTGTGAAGAAATAAAACTTTTATATCAGTAAAGCTGTCCTTCAATTGTTTTGTCTCAGCTTAAAAGTTACCAAATTGCTAATATAGAGAGCGGCTTGTACATTCCTCCACACTGAAATAAAAATGCTGAAGTGTGTGTCTGTAGTGGTCTGTGAAATAGCTGGTGGCTGAAGGAGCATTTATGTATGATCATCAGAAGGCTTTATTTAGACTGTGTTCACACGCAGAGGCTAAATAGCGCATACACGACTAATTACCTCATGTATTTTTGTAAGAGTTTTATTACCAAATGTGGCTTTCCCACAAATAGTTAAAATCGCCATAAAAATGTTACGTTTTTGCCGCAATTTCGGTCATTTGTAGCAAAACCACATGTGGTAATAGAACACTGCAAAAACGCATAAGGTAATTAGTCGTGGCCCCGCTAATTAGCCTCTGCGTGTGAACACAGCTTTAAAGGGGTACTCCCGTGGAAATTTTTTTTTTTTTTTTTTTAAATCAACTGGTGCCAGAAAGTTAAACAGATTTGTAAGTCACTTCTATTAAAAAATCTTAATCCTTCCAGTACTTTTTAGGGGCTGTATACTAAAGAGAAATCCAAAAAGAAATGCATTTCCTGTGATGTCCTGACCACAGTGCTCTTTGCTGACCTCTGCTGTCCATTTTAGGAACTGTCCAGAGAAGCATATGTTTGCTATGGGGATTTTCTCCAGTTCCTAAAATGGACAGCAGAGGTCAGCAGAGAGCACTGTGGTCAGGACATCACAGGAAATGCATTTCTTTTTGGATTTCTCTTTAGCATACAGCCCCTAAAAAGTACTGGAAGGATTAAGATTTTTTAATAGAAGTGATTTACATTGCCGGCGCCGATAGCCAGGGGGAGAGAAGCGGCGCCGACAGCCAGGGGGAGAGAAGGGGCAGCGGCACCCATTGCCGACACCGCTGCCCCATTGCCTCCCCCCATCCCCGGTTGCATAATTACCTGTTGCCGGGGTCGGGTCCGTGCTGCTTCAGGCCTCCGGTGTGCGTCCCCTGCGTCGTTGCTATGCACTGCATGGCGCGGTGCACTGACGTAATGCGCCGCGCCGTGCAGCGCATAGCAACGACGCAGGGGACGCACACCGGAGGCCTGATGCAGCGCGGACCCGATCCCGGCAACAGGTAATTATGCAACCGGGGATGGGGGGAGGCAATGGGGCAGCGGTGTCGGCAATGGGTGCCGCTGCCCCTTCTCTCCCCCTGGCTGTCGGCGCCGCTTCTCTCCCCCTGGCTATCGGCGCTGGCAATGGGGCGCCGGCACCGATAGTCAGGGGGACAGAACGGGCAGCGGCGCCGATAGCCAGGGGGAGAGATGGGTCGGCAGCAGGGCTCTAGACCCCAGGAAAGGCAGGGGGAGAGAAGCGGGCAGCGACGGCCTCTCTCCCCCTGCCTTTCCTGGGGGTGTATCGGCGTATAACACGCACATAGACTTTAGGCTAAATATTTTAGCCTAAAAAGTGCGTGTTATACGCCGATAAATACGGTAATACTTTTTTCAAATAGTCCCAAGTTCAGTATACAGACCAGGTCTATACAAAAAGGTTCCAGCACTCTGGAGAGATAGGCCCTTATTTACTAAGAGTGGAGTGCAGGTTTCTTTGTGGGTTTGAATTCCCTACAATTTATTTCCCAAGGTATTTACTAAGGTTTCCCTACATGTTCCACTTTCCCTACATTTTGCTTTTTTTTACACATGCTCTGATCTGTCGGGTTTTCCTCAGCTCAAATCCACCACATTTTATGTGGAAACCTTAGTAAATATGTAGGGGTTTTGTGAAAATGTCAGTAACACGCCCCTTTTTGAAGACCACGCCCCCTTTTCCCAGCAGCCACGCCCCTTTTCCGGGTTTTCTTAGCAAAATGGAGAGTAAGTTGGGATTTTTTCAATTCTGGCGCAACATCTGGCGCAGACAGAATTTCTGGCGCAATGCGACAGAATCTGGTGCACAACCTGAAAAAACATGTCAGGTTTGCAATAGTAAATAAGGGCCAAAGTAATAAAACCTGATATTTAGTTAATCCATAGAGATAAAATAGGTACAGGGCAGAAAGTATAAAAACACCGACTCATTTTGTCTATCCTTTGTCAAGGTATGAATGTTATCCACCTTAGGTAACAAATAATTAACAAATCACTAGAAAAACCGCCCCTACATCACAAAGCACTTGTGTATCTAACTACAAAACCGAAAGTATTAACCCCATCATTACTGTGTCCAATGCTAAATCAGAAAAACGCAGGTAAATGCAGCACATAAGGGTCACTTATTTGTGTGAATGTTCCCACCTTACAGGTGAGTGTTACAGAAAGCTCTTTCAGAGGTGATTCCTTGTGTGTTAAACTTAATTGTACCAAATATCCAGACTTTTAAACATGTCCATCCTAACCCTATTGAAAAATGTTTTCAAATGAAATGATTATTATTTTTTTTTAAGGTTATTTTTTTTTGTTATTTTTTATAGGAAATATATATATTTCAATAACAAGGTGGCCTGCTTATATTAATGAGTAATTTCAACACATTTTTTTTATGCCTCTTTTTTTTTTATGGAGGTGATTTGTGCCTTTTTACAGGGTTTGCGCCAAATGTTGTGCCTTTTTAAAAAGTAGCATTTTCATGAATTCCTGACCACTGCAAAAACCTGACTGAAAACACTCACACTGCCACCAAGGAAAGGAATGTGTGTAAATGAAAAGGCGCAAAAAACACACTGCACCAAATGAATGCCAGAAAACAAGGGTAAAGTGCTTCATAAATACCCCCAGTGTTCCTAACATGCAATGGTGTATTACAAAGGCTGCATATGAATCCAATCCATAGGAAGGCAGCCTTTTATAAATATGCTGAGAAGCAAAAGGATCTCTGTACAAGACGTTGTTTGTGTGGCTTTGTCTGTTTTTTCCACATTTATGTCACATTGAGGGAGATTTATCAAACTGTTTAGACCGTTTGAGATGGTCTAAATTTGTCTTTCAGAAAGTATCAGTCAATTTAGTTGAGAGCTTTTCTCTTCCCAACAAGAAGCATGGCCTATATCAGAGCACAAAATGCAGTGGCCAGCACTCTGCTCCATTCATTCATCCCAGGCCTATTTAAAGGGGTTATCCAGGAATAAAAAAACAGACCGATTTTCTTTCAAATACCGCTCCCTGTCTGTCTCCATTTTGTGTGTGGTATTAAAACTTGGCTCCATTCACTTCAAAGGAACTGATCTGCAAAACCGCACCCAACCCGGAGACAGACAGGGAGCAGTCTGTGAAAGAAATTATGTCTGTTTTTCGATTCTTGGATAACCCCTTTAATCAGCAGAAGACTGCACAAGGGTCTGTTCCTAGCAGTCTATCAGTCCTCAGTCTGGGTCACCTAGTGGGTAACCTTTGCCATCTGTTTGCATTGGTGTGGTGCTGTGCAGCGGCCATTGTTGCTGTGTCTGTGGGGTGGCACAGCCTAAAGTTGGGGGCTATGTCAAGCAGTATTGGTGTTGCTCGGCCACTGAGTCATTCCCCTATGGGCCGGATATGTTTAAAATATGCTGAGAAGCAAAGGATTCTGTACAAGATGTGGCTGTGCGGCCTCTGTTTTTCTACAGTAATGTGACAAAGCAGTAGGTTTCAGGTTTCTGTTGCCCCTCTCACCACATGGACGGACAGCGGGAATGAACTGAATATTCTTCCCCTTGGGCCTGCAACGCATTTCAGATCCCTAGACATGCACTGCTTTCAAATGTGTGTGCTTCAAATCTGAGGTGGATCCTGTGTGTGAATACACTCTTAGACTGAAAAAATGCCCATGGCCATACTTTGGTCACTTTCCTTCTTCCCACTTATATGTAAACCACACAATAAGAAAAATAACAATGGTTAATAGGAATACCTTATCATACGCTCAGTGACAGTGTGCACTACTACTATACAAGTACCAACATAACAAATAAAAGCGCTATCCAGTGACCATATAGTGGATACCACACCGGATCTGCAGAGAATAATCATCCTTCAGATTATAAAAGAGAACTGATCGTGTGCAGTCACAGGCAGGATATAGAACTATTATAGAGGATTTATCCGCTCTCCTGTCATGTCTGTTTTACTAAATACTTGTGTCCCCCATTAAATAATTCAGCATTTATAAAAGTGAAAGTATTTTATCCTGTGAACTATAAAGTCCAGGTAAAGCAGTGCCCCAAGCTTTTTTTTTCTTTTTACCTTGAGGTTATGCTATAGAAATAATTCTAAAACATCTTTTTATAGGACTCTGTTCCTGTTATTTCTATTGACGATGAAAGAAATAATAACTACAGTGGGGCAAAAAAGTATTTAGTCAGCCACCAATTGTGCACGTTCTCCCACTTATAAAGATGAGAGGCCTGTAATTTTCATCATAGGTATACCTCAACTATGACAGACATAGGGGGAAATTTAGCATTGCTTTTAGAGCATTTTTTTTTTTGTCTATGTTTAGGCGCAGTTCAGGCGCAAGCAGCATATTTAGCGACTTTTATGCGCCTTTTGATATAGACAGTTTCACTCTTTTTGCCTACCCATAAAACTTTTTCTTTTTGATCATGCAGTGGTCATGTGTTAATCATTTGCAACTTTTGTCAAGTCGCTATTTTGTGCGCAAAGGTACTTTTTAGGCGCAAAGCTACACCACCTACCAGTAGGCGTGAGAATAATTTCTATCTTCCACAATTCAATCTTTAACCTCTTGTGGATGACAGTGTGCCACTCCCCTTCTATGACACACGCTCAGGAGCAGAGCGCAGGTCATAGCTGGGTGGTCCTGGTGGCTATCTGCTACCAGGACACATCTCTAATGCTAGACATCACCAATCACAGTGATGCCCAGCTTTAACCCCTTAGACACCGCAATCAAATTTGATTGTAGCATCTAAAATGCATGTAAAAATGTCCCGGCAGCTCTGTGAAAGTAAAAACACCTAACCTGCCAAATTCAGGACCCAGGAAAGTGTCTACTTCCCTCCCTCACAAGTGTCTAGTAAAAGTGTATGTGGTAGAGCTTTTCCCACCACAGCAGAGCTGCGCAAAATTCATCATCCTGCTGCACCTTCTTGATAAATAAGATGCACGCTAGTCAAACCCACCTCTCAAATAAACGTGGGAAAATAGCTCTACCGTAGACATTCTTTTATAAATGTGGGCCAAAATGAGAAAAAAAAAACATAAAATCACATTGTCTGATTTGTAAAGAATTTATTTGCAAATTATGGTGGAAAATAAGTATTTGGTCAATAACAAAAATTCATCTTAATACTTTGTTATATACCCTTTGTGGCAAATACAGAGGTCAAACATTTTCTGTAAGTCTTCACAACGTTTTCACACACTTTTGCTGGTATTTGCTAGATCAGGTGACTGGCTAGGTCACTCCAGGACCTTGAAATGCTTCTTACGAAGCCACTCCTTCATTGCCCGGGCGGTGTGTTTGGGATCATTGTCATGCTAAAAGATCCAGCTACATTTCATCTTCAATGCCCTTGCTGATGGAAGGAGGTTTTCACTCAAAATCTCACAATACATGGCCCCATTCATTCTTTTCTTTACACTGATCAGTCATCCTGGTCCCTTTGCAGAAAAACAGCCCCAAAGCATGATGTTTCCACCCCCATGCTTCACAGTAGGTGTGGTGTTCTTTGGATGCAACTCAGCATTCTTTCTCATCCAAACACGACGAGTTGAGTTTTTACCAAAATGTTCAACTTTGGTTTCATCTGACCATATGACATTCTCCCAATACTCTACTGGATCATCCAAATGCTCTCTAGCAAACTTCAGATGGGCCCGGACATGTACTGGCTTAAGCAGAGGCGACACGTCTGACACTGCATGATTTGAGTCCCTGGCGGCGTAGTGTGTTACTGATGGTAGCCTTTGTTACTTTGGTCCCAGCTCTCTGCAGGTCATTCACTAGCTCCCCCCGTGTGGTTCTGGGATTTTTGCTCACTGTTCTTGTGATCATATTGACACCACGTGGTGAGATCATGTGTGGAGCCCCAGATCAAGGGAGATTATCAGTGGTCTTGTATGTCTTCTATTTTCTAATAATTGCTCCCACAGTTGATTTCTTCACACCAAGCTGCTTGCCTATTGCACATTCAGTCTTCCCAGCCTGGTGCAGGTCTACAATTTTGTTTCTGTTGTCCTTTGACAGCTCTTTGGTCTTGGCCATAGTGGAGTTTGGAGTGTGACTTTTTGAGGTTGTGGACAGGTGTCTTTTATACTGATAACAAGTTCAAACAAGTGCCATTAATACAGTTTGTTTGTAGTTGACCAAATATTTATTTTCTACCATAATTTGCAAATAAATTCTTTAAAAATCAATGTGATTTTACAGATTTTTTTTTCTTATTATGTCTCTCATAGTTGAGGTATACCTATGATGAAAATTACAGGCCTCGCTCATATTTTTAAGTGGGAGAACTTGCACAATTGGTGGCTGACTAAATACTTTTTTACCCCACTGTTGGTACTTTTTACCTCACCCTCTACACAGTAAAACATAGATAGCAGGGACGTGTACACATAGACTCAAAAGGGGGCTTGAGCCCTGCCCTTCTAAAGCAGCTGCCTTATGATGCCTTCACTGATTTGGAATCTGTGTGGAATCATGGGGTCTCATTCCGCTGATATGACTGTCGGAGATCCCTTATCCCAGGAATTGTGTTGTATTAACATATGCAAGGTTTTACAATTACACTAATAAGCAGTTTTAAAGTTACTGCCCTAGCCCTCACACAGTTATACAGAGTGCCACCCCAGCTACCCCAACCCCACACAGTTATGCATACAACCATCCCAGCCCTCACACAGTAAAATGCAGGACCACCCCAACTCTCCCCCTCACACAGTTATGGACAACACTACCCCAGTCCTCACCCCAGCCCTCACAGTTATATACAGGACCACCCCATCTCTAACACAATTATACATAGGCAGGGTCGGGGTTAGGGCAGGGCATCCTAGGCAATTGCCTAGGGCCCCCATCCAAAAGGGGGCCCCCTGAAAAGCTTTAAGGCAGTACTAACAATACTCCATTTTGTGCAAAATCGCGGTAAAGTCGCAGCGTTTTTGCCGTGATTTTACTGCGAATTTGTGTAAAATGCAGTATTCAGGGCATAAGGCACTAACACTCCTCCACTTATCAGATGTCATCACGCTCAGAGGAACGCGGCAGGCAGCACTCCACTAGTAAACTCCCCTCACATCCTGCGTGCGCTCCACTGCTCGGGGGCCCAGGCCAGCACTTTTTTTTTTTTACTTCTACTATGTGCGGCCCTGCAGGGCTGAAGAGGCCAGGAGCTGCTGGGAGCCCCTACTGAAGTGATCCTGGCACAGAAGCAAGGCAGCCTCAGCCAACCTGGGTAAGGAGAGGCTTTGGGTTGGGGATGTGTATTGTATATATGTATGTGTATGATTTTATATCATGTGTGCATGATATTTATGTGTATGTATGATGTGTGTTAGATGTGCATCTATTATGCATGCATGTATGATGTGTGTATGAGGTTTGTTACAGTGTGTCATCCCAGTAGTAAGGAGATTACATGTGGAGGAGGTTTGTTACACTGTGTCATCCCAGTAGTACGGAGATTACATGACGAGGGGGTTTGTTACAGTGTGTCGCCCCAGTAGTAAGGAGATTACATGAGGAGGAGGTTTGTTACAGTGTGTCACCCCAGTAGTAAGGAGATTACATGAGGAGGGTGTTTGTTACAGTGTGTCACCCCAGTAGTAAGGAGATTAAATGAGAAGGAGGTTCGTTACAGTGTGCCACCCCTGTAGTAAGGAGATTACATGAGGAGGAGGTTTGTTACAGAGTGTCACCCCAGTAGTAAGGAGATTACATGAGGAGGAGGTTTGTTACAGTGTGTCACCCCAGTAGTAAGGAGATTACATGTGGAGGAGGTTTGTTACAGTGTGTCACCCAAGTAGTAAGGAGATTACATGAGGAGGGAGTTTGTTACAGAGTGTCACCCCAGTAGTAAGGAGATTACATGAGGAGGAGGTTTGTTACAGTGTGTCACCCCAGTAGTAAGGAGATTACATAAGGAGGAGGTTTGTTACAGTGTCACCCCAGTAGTAAGATTACATGAGAATGAGGTTTGTTACAGTGTGTCACCCCAGTAGTAAGGGGACTACATGAGGAGGGGGTTTGTTACAGTGTGTCACCCCAGTAGTAAGGAGATTACATGAGGAGGAGGTTTGTTACAGTGTGTCACCCCAGTAGTAAGGTGATTACATGAGGAGGAGGTTTGTTACAGTGTGTCACCCCAGTAGTAAGGAGATTACATGAGGAGGAGGTATGTTACAGTGTGTCACCCCAGTAATAAGGAGACTACATGAGGAGGAGGTTTGTTACAGTGTGTCACCCTAGTAGTAAGGTGATTACATGAGGATGAGGTATGTTACAGTGTGTCACTCCAGTAGTAAGGTGGAAGTGAAGGGTGGAGTGAAGGAGTGGCAAAATTAGCTTTTGCCTAGGGTTGCAAAAATGGGGGGGGGGGAGTGGGGCAAAGCAAAATTGCTTGCCCAGGGTCCAATCAAAATTAAAGATGGCCCTGGCAGTATTGGTAGTGTAAGTGTCAGTGGCAGATCCAGGGGGGGGGGGGGGATTGGCAACGGGGATATTGCCCCCCCCCCCCCCCTAGGTTAATTTCCCCCATCACTTTTAAGGACATCCTATGTCCTGAAAGATCTTTTCGGGACACAAGGTTGCCCCTACTGCTATGGCCTATAAGCCAGGAGGAGCGGTGGTCGGAGCACTGAAACAGGGCAATACATAGACATACAGCCTCCAGCCATACACTGTATATGGTTGTAGGCTGTATGTCTGTGGGGGAATATACTGCCAACCTAATGTGGGGGAACATGCTTCCAGCCTAATGTGGGGGAACTATACTGCCAGCCTAATGTAGGGGAACTATAATGCCAACCTAATGTGGGGGAACATACTTCCAGCCTAATGTGGGGGAACTATACTGCCAGCCTAATGTGGGGGAACTATACTGCCAGCCTAATGTGGGGGAACTATACTGCCAACCTAATGTGGGGGGAACTATACTGCCAACCAAATGTGGGGGGACTATACTGCCAGCCTAATGTGGTGGAACTATACTGCCAACCTAATGTGGGGGGGACTATACTGCCAGCCTAATGTGGGGGAACTATACTGCCAGCCTAATGTGGGGGGACTATACTGCCAGCCTAATGTGGGGGGACTATACTGCCAGCCTAATGTGGGGGAACTATACTGCCAACCTAATGTGGGGGAACTATACTGCCAGCCTAATGTGGGGGGACTATACTGCCAGCCTAATGTGGGGGAACTATACTGCCAGCCTAATGTGGGGGGACTATACTGCCAGCCTAATGTGGGGGAACTATACTGCCAACCTAATGTGGAGGGAACTATACTGCCAACCAAATGTGGGGGAACTATACTGCCAACCTAATGTGGGGGAACTATACTGCCAACCTAATATGGGGGAACTATACTGCCTGCCTAATGTGGGGAAACATACTGCCAACCTAATGTGGGGGAACTATTCTGCCAACCTAATGTGGGGAAACATACTGCCAACCTAATATGGGGGAACTATGCTGCCAGCCTATTGTGGGGGAACATACTGCCAGCATAATGTGGGGGAACTATTCTGCCAACCTAATGTGGGGAAACTATACTGCCAACCTAATGTGGGGGACTATACTGCCAACCTAATGTGGGGAAAGATACTGCCAACCTAATGTGGGGGAACATACTGCCAGCCTAATGTGGGGGAACTATTCTGCCAACGTAATGTTGGGGAACATACTGCCAGCCTAATGTGGGGGAACTATACTGCCAACCTAATGTGGGGGAACTGTACTGCAAAACTAATGTGGGGGAACTTTACTGCCAACCTAATGTGGGGGGAACTATGCTGACAACCTAATGTGGGGGAACATACTGCCAACCTAATGTGGGGGAAATATGCTGCCAACCTAATGTGGGGGAACTATACTGCCAACCTAATGTGGGGGGGGGGGGAACTATGCTGCGTACTTAAAGGGGGTAGTCCACTGCCCCAGCATTCGGAACATTTTCAGCAGGCCAGGGGCGGGTGAGGCGGGGAAAGGGGGGTGGCAACAGCTGGAGGCACAAAATGGGTTGGGTCACCGGTGGATCCACAGATATATCTGGCACGGAAATTCCATTTTCTGTGTCCGCACAGAATGCATGGCTGTCTATGAGACGCTGCATTCCTGTGCAGTCCTAGTACCAGCATATTATGCCGGTGTCCTGCAGTTTGCGGAATATCTGCACAGAGATTCTCCATGTGGACAGTCTGTCTGTGAACATAGCCTTATAGTATATGTGGGCGCTATTACTGTGTGGGCGCTATTATCTATGTGGGCGATATTATCTGTGTGCAGTGACTATTACTGTATAGAGAACAAGGTGACAGTATTAGGTTAGGGCTACATGGTAAAAATGGGTCGCACAGTCAAAGATTGCTATGTTGTTCTCCTTGAATTGTGCTTAATCTCAACTAATGTAAGTAAATGTGGTCACACAGAGAAATCCAGCACAAATCAGTTCTTGCTCTTTGGGGTGTTTATTAAACCCTTAAAACAGCATCATAAAATGTATGGCTTTCTGTGACCTTGTGGTTTCCTGTGACCATACATTTTATGATGCTGTTTTGTGCTGGATTTCCCTACGTGTCGTTACAAGTTGCTATTGCTCCACAGCTGTCCGTGCACTTCGCTCTTGCAAAGGGGGGAGCTGAGCTGATCTGCACTAAATGGGGTCACATTGCGACCCCAAATTACCACAGCCACAAATTCATCCTGGATGGAATTATTAAGTTTCTCATATTGTAGTCACAGCCATTTGTGGTTTGCAGCGAAGTCTCATTTACTCGCATTAGCCGAGATGCAGCACAATTCAGGGGGCGCAACAGAGTGATCTTTGGTCACGCAATCTGGGGGCCCCATTTTTCATTTTTGCCTAGGGCCACACTTAGTCTAAAACCGGCCCTGCTTGTTACCTTCAAGGTAACCAGCCGCATCCTTAATACAATGGTGCTTGAAAGATTGTGAAAATTTTCTATATATCTGCATAAATTTAGCCAATAACTATCTCAGATTTTCACAGTCCTAAAATTTGATAAAGCAATTCAAATCAAACAAACAAGTGTAAAATATTAGAATTGGTGATTTTTTTTTCTGATCTCATCTGATCTTCATAACACATGTTCGTGGAAGTTTGTTATAACACAGGCTTCTGAAATAATCATGCTTGCTTAAACAGAATAAACATACAATTCACTATATGTGCCTTACTTCCTCTGTTGTTTTTATTGACTGACTTAATTGTATATTGTTCTTCTGATGAAGCAACTATTATTATCACAGAAACGTGTTAGGACACCATGTATGTAATTAATTTCTTAATGTTTTATACATTTTTATTTACAAAATATGGTACCAATATAAAAGGCAAAAGAACTCACTGTACATGTGAAATAAAGACTTAAGAAAAGTTAATAATATAAATAGCTTCTTAGCAAATAACAATCCTAAAAAAATGTTTACTTATTTAAACAAATGCATTTCATAGATGAAAAAGTAGTGACTGGTACTGATTGATAGTGAATTCTACTTTAAAAGCATGCAACGTTTTAGGAAATGAAGGAGGATGAGGTATCGGGTACTCTGGTATTGGAGTACTGGCTGTAACGCCAAGCGCTCCAAGCTCCGCTCGCGGCGTTACTCGGAGCGCTCGCGGCGTTACTCTCTTGCCTGCAGCGCCCCGGTCAGACTCGCTGACCGGGAGCGCTGCTCCGTGTCCCTCGGCGGGGATGCGATCCCCGTGGCGGGATGTGCCCGCCCGTGGATTGCATCCCGTATCACTCACCGGTCCCGTCCTTCTGCTCAGTCCCGGCGCGCGCGCCGGGTCTCTCAGATTTAAAGGGCCAGTGCACCATTAATTGGTGCCTGGCCCAATTAGTTCCAAGCACTCCCTACACTATTTAAACCCACTTCCCATTCCTGTCCTTGCCAGATCTTGTTGCCTTGTGCCCTGAGAAAGGGTTTCTGTGTGTTCCATTGCCTGTGTATCCAGACCCTTGCCATTGCCCCTGACTTCGAACCGTTGCTGCCTGCCCAGACCTTCTGCTACGTCCGACCTTGCTCTTGCCTTGTCCTTCTGTACTGTGCCTGTCTCAGCTGTCAGTGAGGTTGAGTCGCTATCGGGTGGAACGACCTGGGGGTTACCTGTCACTGCAAGTCCATCCCGCTTTGCGGCGGGCTCTGGTGAAAACCAGTAACCCCTTTAGATTCTGTTCCCCTGGTACGGCCCACGTCATCACCTCACTGACACAGAGGATCCACCACCCGTGTCCTCCCCGCTTACCAGCCCAGATCCTGACACTGGTGGTGACCTGGCTCTATGTGTTCCCGGTGCAGCCGAATAACAAGGAGCTGGTGCGGGATGTTCTGTGGTGTGACCCGGACGGAAGCAGGAATGATCGCGCGTGTGAGACTTCAGGTGCTACTCCCCCTCTATATATATGCATATGGCCCCACACCTCTATGGGAGGAATTATGGAAATGTTTGGAAATGATACCTGCCGTACATTATCAGTCCCCTCTCCTCTGCACCTCAGTGTCACCCACACACTACCAGACACCCCAGCTTTCCCCTTGTCCTACTCCTCATTGTCACCGTCAATCTCTCTGCACCCCATATCGTCTTCCATCTGTCTGCACCCTCATATCACCCTTACAGTGTCCATTCCATTTTAGGACATCATTAGTCGTCAGCCGTAACTCCGTCCCGCATCAGGCAAACAGCGTCCCGCCTCCTCCCTCAGACCAATCTCCAGTTAGTCATCAGCCACAACTCCCTCCTCCGTCATCCAAAACTCCGTCATCCCTCAGACGAAAAACTTCCTGCCGTGTAGCAGAACCGAATCAGTGTTGGCTCTCTGCTATACATGCTATTCAGTGTCAGCTCTGCTATACAGACTCTGTAGAACATGTAGTGTCTTTAGTACATGTGCAAGTTTCACAGTTTCAATTCTGCTATACTTGCTGTGCAGTGTCGGCTTTGCTATGCAGCAGGAAGTTTTGTCTGAGGGATGATGGAGGTTTGGAAGAGGTAGTTTCAGAGGAGGGAGTTGTGGCTGATGGAGGATGGTGATCGGTGTGAGTGAGGAGGCTGGACGCTGTTTTGCCTGACGGGGGATGGATTTGCGGCTGACGACTGACGGCGATTGGTCTGAGGGAGGAGACAGGACGCTGTTTCGCCTGATGGGGGACGGAGTTATGGCTGGCGACTGACTATGTCCTAAAATGGACACCGCACACCCTCTATCTGTCTTAACCATCCTCTGTCAGCGCTGCCCCCTACACCAATTGTCAGATCTTTGGCCTGTCGTGAGGAAGACAATGTACAGTGACACTGGAGATGATGTCAATAAAGAGGTAAGTCCAAGGAAAAGGGGCGGAGACAAGAGGCGGCAAAATTGGGTTTGCCTAGGGTGACGAATATCATTGCACCAGCCATGTGTGAGCTCAGGCCCTTGGCAATCCTCAAACATAAGAGACTGCCAAAACCATGAAAGAAAATAGAAGACAACTTCAACATAACCTGAAGATATAGAAAAGGCTAAAAGCTTAAGAGTATAGTATTCAGCAGTGTCTTTCATTTTCGCAGTCAGTGGGGATCCCAGCTCATGGATCTCTTGTGATGCTGATGAAGCTTTTGTATAAAGGAAAAAATACAACAGCACTCAAACTGAATAAGTGTCCAAATTGAAGGGGGCAGGCTACTGAAAAAGAATCAAGTCCATCAATTCTTCCACATGCATAAAAATTAAAGACCAGTTCAGCACTCCATAACATAAAAAAAGATAAAAAAAACAGCAGCGACGTTTCGATCCTCTCCAGGATCTTTCTCAAGCAACTCACAACAGAACTAAGGTGCATTTTATACACTGCAGCAATTTGATTAATCAATGAAAATTATTGTGCAATAAGTGCAATTAAGGTACAGTAGGAAAATATTGTACAAAACAATGTGACATTACAAATACAGCATCGGTGTTACTCAGCGTGTCCATATTACAGATTTTAATACCATACAGTGTCACACAGTTAAAAAGAAGTTTTAAATCCAATATCAACCAGAGGAACTTATTAATTGAGATATAGTAATTATACTGTACTTGTAGATGAGTGTGGCAGCATGCACGGGCGTTTTGGCATTCCGGAAGCTCAGTCCGTAGCGGCACCACCCATCGCTGATCATTAAACCAATCATATTACTCAGATACAGGTCACAAGCGATGCGTGTCATAATCGAGGATTGTGCATGCGCATGGAAGCAATACAGATCACATGCGATGCGTTTCATAATCGAGGCTTGTGCATGCGCATGGATGCAAAATGCAGAATCCGCCATTTTAGTTGTGGGAATTGGTGGTTACTTAAGCATAAGTTAAACCAGTGCATGCGCAGCTACATATGTGAGGATCTACTCCATCTTATTATAGGGCAACATTAATCTTATGACTATAATTAAATGTGAACACATGAATATAGGGCTTAAAGGGGTACTCCGGCGCTTAGACATCTTATCCCCTATCCAAAGGATAGGGATAAGATGCCTGATCGTGGGGGTCCCACCGCTGGGGACCCCCGTGATCTTGCACGCAGCACCCCAGTTAAAATCAGTCCCTGGAGCATGTTCGCTCCGGGTCTGATTACCAGCGACCACAGGGCCGGCGGCATGTGACGTCACGCCTCCGCCCCCGTGTGACATCACGCTCCGCCCCTCAATGCAAGCCTATGAGAGGGGGCGTGAAAACTGTCTAAGTGGGGATAAGATGTCTAAGTGCTGGAGTACACCTTTAACAGGTAGTGTAATATAAACATATAACAGAGGAGCTCAATCCACCAAATCACAATGCTCAACCTTATTCAGAGATCATAATTATAAATGATTATATCATGAAAGAATAAAACAAAAATCATAATAATACAAAATAAAAAAAGAAAATGAATAAATGTATGAAATTAATAAAATGAATAAAAAATGAACAAAACCATTTATGAAATAAAATAAAATAGGAGGGAATATATGGGTCCACACCACTCATAGCAGATTTTCAAGTATTATGATAAGAAATGTCGTCGATCAGTGGATCACATGAGTGGATCCTCCAGGGCACAACAACAGTAGCAATGAAGCAATCCATGTGCTCACATTTAATTATGGCGGTCATCAGTGTTGGACATCAAAACATAAAAGATCCTGGAAAACAAGCCTGGAAAAGGTTCCTGAGGATTTGGCAAAGAAATGCATTGAACCGGAGAAAGGAAAAGCACCTGGGATCCACATCAGGTTTTACCTAAAACAATTATGACTGCTAAACCAAAAAGACTGTTCTACTATTATATGAATACAAGCATGCACAGTACAATAGACAACTGTTGTGCCTGGTAAACTCGTGGTTACTTAACCCCTTAACGACCACGGACGTAAATGTATGTCCTGGTTTTGCGGGACTTCCCGCACCAGGACGTACATTCCATTTACGTCCTGTGTATGACTGAGAGCATCGGAAGGGTGCTCGCGTCATACACGGCAGGTATGACAGATACAGATCACGGCATCTGCAGCATTGCGCCACTTTGATTGGATGATCGGATCGCCCGCAGCGCTGCCGCGGGGATCCGATCATCCAGCATGACAGCCGGAGGTCCCCTTACCTAGCTCCGGCCGTCTCCCGGGGTCTTCTGCTCTGGTCTGCGATCGAGCAGACCAGAGCAGAAGATCACCAATAATACTGATCAGTGCTATGTCCTATGCATAGCTGTCACGATTCGGCTGGCAGGAGGTGGATCCTCTGTGCCAGAGAGGGATTGGCGTGGACCGTGCTAGTGGACCGGTTCTAAGTTACTACTGGTATTCACCAGAGCCCGCCGCAAAGCGGGATGGTCTTGCAGCGGCGGTAGTAACCAGGTCGTATCCACTAGCAACGGCTCAACCTCTCTGACTGCTGAAGATAGGCGCGGTACAAGGGAGTAGACAAGAGCAAGGTCGGACGTAGCAGAAGGTCGGGGCAGGCAGCAAGGATCGTAGTCAGGGGCAACGGCAGGAGGTCTGGAACACAGGCTAGGAACATACAAGGAAACGCTTTCACTGGCACAATGGCAACAAGATCCGGCGAGGGAGTGCAGGGGAAGTGAGGTATACATAGGGAGTGCACAGGTGAACACACTAATTAGACCAACTGCGCCAATCAGTGGCGCAGTGGCCCTTTAAATCGCAGAGATCCGGCGCGCGCGCGCCCTAGGGAGCGGGGCCGCGCGCGCCGGGACAGGACCGACGGAGAGCGAGTCAGGTACGGGAGCCGGGGTGCGCATCGCGAGCGGGCGCCAACAGCATCGCGAATCGCATCCCGGCTGGGGGCGGTATCGCAGCGCACCCGGTCAGTAGATCTGACCGGGGCGCTGCAGTAGTGAGGATGTTGTGAGCGCTCCGGGGAGGAGCGGGGACCCGGAGCGCTCGGCGTAACAGTACCCCCCCCTTGGGTCTCCCCCTCTTCTTGGAGCCTGAGAACCTGAGGACCAGACTTTTGTCTAGGATGTTGTCCTCAGGTTCCCAGGATCTCTCTTCAGGACCACAGCCCTCCCAATCAACCCAAAATTTTTTTTTCCCTCTGACCGTCTTGGAGGCCAGTATCTCCTTCACGGAGAAGATGTCAGAAGAACCGGAAACAGGAGTGGGAGAAACAAGTTTGGGAGAGAAACGGTTGATGATGAGTGGTTTAAGGAGAGAGACATGAAAGGCATTGGGAATACGAAGAGAAGGAGGAAGAAGAAGTTTGTAAGAGACAGGATTAATTTGGCACAAGATTTTGAAAGGACCCAGATAGCGTGGTCCCAGTTTGTAACTGGGGACACGGAAGCGGACATATTTAGCGGAGAGCCATACCTTGTCTCCGGGAGCAAAAATGGGGGAAGCTCTTCTTTTCTTATCGGCAAACTTTTTCATGCGAGATGAAGCCTGTAAAAGAGAATTTTGGGTCTCTTTCCATATGGTGAAAAGATCACGAGTCACTTCATCCACAGCGGGCAAACCAGAGGGCAAGGGAGTAGGGAGGGGGGGAAGAGGGTGACGGCCGTACACCACGAAAAATGGGGATTTAGCAGAAGATTCAGAGACTCTGAAGTTGTACGAGAATTCGGCCCATGGTAGAAGATCTGCCCAGTCATCCTGGCGGGAGGAAACAAAATGCCGTAAATAGTCACCCAGGACCTGGTTAATTCTTTCTACTTGGATTGAGGATGATAAGCAGAAGAGAAGTTTAATTTAATCTTGAGTTGTTTACAGAGAGCCCTCCAGAATTTTGACACGAATTGGACGCCTCTATCCGAGACGATCTGCGTGGGCAAACCGTGAAGACGAAAAATGTGTACAAAAAATTGTTTTGCCAACTGAGGCGCTGAAGGAAGACCAGGAAGAGGAATAAAATGTGCCATCTTGGAAAATCGATCAACGACCACCCAAACAACAGTGTTGCCACGGGATGGGGGTAAGTCTGTAATAAAGTCCATACCAATCAGAGACCAAGGCTGTTCGGGGACAGGCAGAGGATGAAGGAGACCAGCAGGCTTCTGGCGAGGAGTCTTATCCCGGGCACAGACAGTACAGGCCCGCACAAAATCAACAACATCCGTCTCCAGAGTCGGCCACCAATAGAAACGAGAGATGAGTTGCAAGGACTTTTTGATGCCCGCATGGCCTGCGAGGTGGGAGGAGTGACCCCATTTGAGAATCCCGAGACGTTGGCGTGGAGAAACGAAGGTCTTCCCTGGAGGAGTTTGCCTGATGTAGACTGGAGAAGTGGAGATCAGACAGTCAGGAGGAATGATGTGTTGCGGAGAGACCTCTACTTCCGAGGCATCCGAGGAACGAGAGAGAGCATCAGCCCTAATGTTCTTGTCGGCAGGGCGAAAATGAATTTCAAAGTTAAAACGGGCAAAGAACAACGACCACCTGGCCTGGCGAGGATTCAGCCGTTGGGCAGACTGGAGATAGGAGAGATTCTTGTGATCGGTGTAAATGATAACTGGAAATTTTGATCCCTCCAGCAGATGCCTCCATTCCTCAAGTGCCAATTTACTGGCCAGTAGTTCTCGATCCCCGATGGAGTAGTTCCTCTCCGCCGGAGAGAAGGTCCTAGAAAAAAAACCACAAGTAACAGCATGCCCGGAAGAATTTTTTTGTAGAAGGACCGCTCCAGCTCCCACTGAGGAGGCATCTACCTCCAATAGGAAGGGTTTAGATGGGTCAGGTCTGGAGAGCACGGGAGCAGAAGAAAAGGCAGACTTGAGCCGTTTAAATGCGTCTTCCGCTTGGGGAGACCAGGACTTAGGATTGGCATTCTTCTTGGTTAAAGCCACGATAGGAGCCACAATAGTGGAAAAATGTGGAATAAATTGTCTGTAATAATTGGCGAA
Organism: Hyla sarda; assembly: GCF_029499605.1. Lineage (NCBI taxonomy): Eukaryota > Metazoa > Chordata > Amphibia > Anura > Hylidae > Hyla > Hyla sarda. The sequence continues at coordinate 104,119,341 of NC_079197.1, read as the reverse complement.
CCCCAAAAAAAGTTGGATAGCACGGAGTCCGGAGGGGCGTGGCCAATCTAAGACGGCAGAGAGTTTATCTGGGTCCATTTGTAGTCCCTGGCCAGAGACCAAGTATCCTAGGAAAGGAAGAGATTGACATTCAAACAGACATTTCTCCATTTTGGCATAAAGTTGATTGTCTCGAAGTCTCTGAAGAACCATGCGGACATGCTGGCGATGTTCTTCTAAGTTGGCAGAAAAAATCAGAATATCGTCCAGATACACAACAACACAGGAATATAAGAGATCACGAAAAATTTCATTAACAAAGTCTTGGAAGACGGCAGGGGCGTTGCACAGGCCAAAGGGCATGACTAGATACTCAAAGTGTCCATCTCTGGTGTTAAATGCAGTTTTCCATTCGTCTCCCTCCCTGATGCGGATGAGATTATAAGCACCTCTTAAGTCCAGTTTGGTAAAGATGTGGGCACCTTGAAGGCGATCAAAGAGTTCTGAGATAAGAGGTAGGGGGTAGCGGTTCTTTACCGTGATTTTATTAAGTCCGCGGTAATCAATGCAAGGACGTAGGGAGCCATCTTTTTTGGACACAAAGAAAAATCCAGCTCCGGCAGGAGAGGAGGATTTGCGGATAAACCCCTTTTTTAAATTTTCCTGGATGTATTCAGACATAGCAAGAGTCTCTGGGGCGGACAGAGGAAAAATTCTGCCCCGGGGTGGAGTAGTGCCCGGGAGGAGGTCAATAGGACAGTCATAAGGCCTGTGAGGAGGTAAAGTCTCAGCTTGTTTTTTGCAAAATACGTCAGCATAGTCCATATAAGCCTTAGGGAGACCGGTTACAGGGGGACCCACAGGGTCACGGCAGGGAGTACTGGGAACCGGTTTAAGGCAGTCCTTGAAACAAGAAGTACCCCAGCTCTTGATCTCTCCTGTGGACCAATCAAGGGTTGGGGAATGGCGTTGAAGCCACGGTAGTCCAAGGAGAATTTCGGAAGTGCAATTGGAGAGGACCAAAAACTCAATTTTTTCGTGATGGGGTCCGATGCACATTAGGAGGGGCTCCGTGCGGTAACGCACGGTACAGTCCAATCTTTCATTGTTAAAACAATTGATGTAGAGGGGTCTGGCGAGACTGGTCACCGGGATGTTGAACCTGTTGATGAGAGAGGCCAAAATAAAATTTCCTGCAGATCCGGAATCCAAGAAGGCCATAGTAGAGAAGGAGAAGGTAGAGGCAGATATCCGCACAGGCACAGTAAGGCGTGGAGAAGCAGAGTTGACATCAAGAACTGTCTCACCTTTGTGCGGAGTCAGCGTACGTCTTTCCAGGCGGGGAGGACGGATAGGACAATCCTTCAGGAAGTGTTCGGTACCGGCACAGTACAGGCAAAGATTCTCCATGCGGCGTCGTGTCCTCTCTTGAGGTGTCAAGCGAGACCGGTCAACTTGCATAGCCTCCACGGCGGGAGGCACAGGAACGGATTGCAGAGGACCAGAGGAGAGAGGAGCCGGGGAGAAAAAACGCCTCGTGCGAACAAAGTCTATATCCTGGCGGAGCTCCTGACGCCTTTCGGAAAAACGCATGTCAATGCGAGTGGCTAGATGAATGAGTTCATGCAGGTTAGCAGGAATTTCTCGTGCGGCCAGAACATCTTTAATGTTGCTGGATAGGCCTTTTTTAAAGGTCGCGCAGAGGGCCTCATTATTCCAGGATAATTCGGAAGCAAGAGTACGGAATTGGATGGCGTACTCGCCAACGGAAGAATTACCCTGGACCAGGTTCAGCAGGGCAGTCTCAGCAGAAGAGGCTCGGGCAGGTTCCTCAAAGACACTTCGAATTTCCGAGAAGAAGGAGTGTACAGAGGCAGTGACGGGGTCATTGCGGTCCCAGAGCGGTGTGGCCCATGACAGAGCTTTCCCAGACAGAAGCCTGACTACGAAAGCCACCTTAGACCTTTCAGTAGGAAACTGGTCCGACATCATCTCCAAGTGCAGGGAACATTGCGAAAGAAAGCCACGGCAAAACTTAGAGTCCCCATCAAATTTATCCGGCAAGGATAGTCGTAGGCCGGAAGCGGCCACTCGCTGCGGAGGAGGTGCAGGAGCTGGCGGAGGAGATGATTGCTGAAGCTGTGGTAGTAGCTGCTGTAGCATCACGGTCAGTTGAGACAGCTGGTGGCCTTGTTGCGCTATCTGTTGCGACTGCTGGGCGACCACCGTGGAACTTCAGCGGGATCCATGGCCGGATCTACTGTCACGATTCGGCTGGCAGGAGGTGGATCCTCTGTGCCAGAGAGGGATTGGCGTGGACCGTGCTAGTGGACCGGTTCTAAGTTACTACTGGTATTCACCAGAGCCCGCCGCAAAGCGGGATGGTCTTGCAGCGGCGGTAGTAACCAGGTCGTATCCACTAGCAACGGCTCAACCTCTCTGACTGCTGAAGATAGGCGCGGTACAAGGGAGTAGACAAGAGCAAGGTCGGACGTAGCAGAAGGTCGGGGCAGGCAGCAAGGATCGTAGTCAGGGGCAACAGCAGGAGGTCTGGAACACAGGCTAGGAACATACAAGGAAACGCTTTCACTGGCACAATGGCAACAAGATCCGGCGAGGGAGTGCAGGGGAAGTGAGGTATACATAGGGAGTGCACAGGTGAACACACTAATTAGACCAACTGCGCCAATCAGTGGCACAGTGGCCCTTTAAATCGCAGAGACCCGGCGCGCGCGCCCTAGGGAGCGGGGCCGCGCGCGCCGGGACAGGACCGACGGAGAGTCAGGTACGGGAGCCGGGGTGCGCATCGCGAGCGGTCGCCACCCGCATCGCGAATCGCATCCCGGCTGGGGGCGGTATCGCAGCGCACCCGGTCAGTAGATCTGACCGGGGCGCTGCAGTAGTGAGGATGTTACGAGCGCTCCGGGGAGGAGCGGGGACCCGGAGCGCTCGGCGTAACAATAGCACTGCACAGTATTAGCAATCAAAGGATTGCTATAGATAGTCCCCTATGGGGGCATTAAAAGTGTTAAAAGAAATTTGAAAAATTTAGAAAAAAAAAGTGAAAAAAAGTGAAAAATCCCCTCCCCCAATAAAAATTTAAATTGTGTTTTTCCCATTTTACCCCCAAAAAGCGTATTTTTTTTTTAATAAACATATTTGATATCCGAACTATCAAAATATAATGTTAATGATCCCGTACGGTGAATGGCGTAAACGTAAAAAATTTAAAAAGCCCAAAAATGCTGCTCTTTTGTCACATTTTATTCAAAAAAAATTAAATAAAAAATGATCTAAAAGTTTTATATATGCAAATGTGGTATCTAAAAAAAGTACAGATGACGGCGCAAAAAATGAGCCCCATACCGCCCTATATATGGAAAAATGAAAAAGTTATAGGTGGTCAAAATAGGGCGATTTTAGATTACTGATTTTGTACAAAAAGTTTTAGATTTTTTTTAAGCGGTACAAAAATATAAAAGTATCTAGCCATGGATATCATGTTAATCATATTGACCAACAGAATAAAGAGCACATGTCATTTTTACCGTAAAGACCTCCAAAATGTGCAAAATTTTGATTTTCATTTAAATTTTCTCCCTAAATTTTTTTTGGGGGGTTGGCCATACATTTTATGGTAAAATGAGAGGTTTCATTAAGTACAATTGGTCACGCAAAAAACAAGCCCTTATATGGGTCTTTAGATGGAAATATAAAAGAGTTATGGATTTTACAAAGCGAGGAGGAAAATACTAAAACGCAAAAATAAAATTGGACTGGTCCTTAAGGTGAAAATGGGCTTGGCCATTAAGGGTTTAAGGAGTTTACAATTACTACAATATGGGTGCACTTGATGTGTCTGAACTGTGTGCTATACTACAACCTAATTAAATACGGAGACTACCGAGTGCAGACATCTGAGACATAATAAGTATGTGCAATGGAATGAATTTGTAAAGTGCACTAAATATACACCGAAACAGTAAGGGACAGTATTTAAGAAAAAAAAAGTTCTGACTGGTGTTACACATTACAACACTAGTGGGTGTCTATTCTATAAAGGACATATGTGCACATATTAACCGTTACACTTGCAAATACGGAACTACGGTGATATATATTTATACTAATGCTTTATTCTAAAAATTAAAGGGGTACTCCTGTGGAAAACTTTTTTTTTTTTTTTTTATCAACTGGCGCCAGAAAGTTAAACAGATTTGTAAATTACTTCTATTAAAAAATCTTAATCCTTCCAGTACTTTTTAGGGGCAGAAGAAATGCTTTTCTTTTTGGATTTCTCTGATGTCACGACTACAGTGCTCTCTGCTGACTTCTGCTGTCCATTTTTGGAACTGTCCAGAGCAGGAGAAAATCCCCATAGCAAACATATGCTGCGCTGGACAGTTCCTAATATGGACAGCGTAGGTTAGCAGAGAGAACTGTGGTTGTGACATCAGAGAAATCCAAAAAGAAAAGCATTTCCTCTGTTGTATGCAGCCCATAAAATGTATTGGAAGGATTAAGATTTTTTAATAGAAGTAATTTAAAAATCTTTTTAACTTTCTGGCACCAGTTGAGTACCACGGGTGTACCCCTTTAAGTATGATATACTGAGAAGTCTATGTGGAATTTGTAAATGCTAACAGATCTAAAAATAACTAATTGCTATATATGTTGCACAATGTGGGACGGAGTAAAATGTCCTAAGCAATAGTTCCATAAGGCTAAGTTTCTACTTGTTTTTTTGGGAAAACGCCAAGAAAAATGCCAATTCTGCCGCATGGCGTTTTTTCAGCCAAAAAACGCTGCGGCCAGATGTTAGCTGTAAATCAATGAGAAATCGCTAAATTCTTATTCCACTTGGCGTTTTTACTTTGGCGTTTTTTTTAATCCTTTTGGGATTTTTTCACTCTTTTTTGGCGGTTTTCAACTCCTTGGCGGTTTTCCAAAATCGCAGCCTGTTGAGCCACTGGCGAGTTTTTTAGTTAAAATTGTGGCGTTTTTCTCCCATAGAAGTCTAAAAAGTGATGGAGATACCTTTTTAATAAAATTTCGTAGGGTACCATAAAAAAAAAAAATGTTAAAAAAAGATACAGTAGTGAAGGAAATGTATCTTTTTTATAACAAAATGTTTCTTAATTTTTAAAACAGTGATCAATTTATGTGGGCGGGTAGGGCACTAAAAATATAGCCGACAATAATAAAAATGTAGTGTGTGTGTGTGTGTGTGTGTGTGTGTGTGTGTGTGTGTGTTTTTTCACTTTTCTTCTTTATTTTTTTTTTATTTTTTTTAGGTAGTACTACTACTCCCAGCATGGAACACACCGTTCCATGATGAGAGTAGTAGTACCTGTACTAATTTACAGATCGCCTGTTGCGATCCTCCTGTATAATGTATAGATGCTCTTCTATGATCCCCTGCACTGCCATATATATACGACTATTAATATTTCCCGCAGAGAGCTGTGATTGGCCAGATGGTTCCAGCCAATCACAGCTCCCTGTGGGAAATAGGAATATGTGTATATACACGTCAGTGCAGGGGACCATAGAAAAGCGGTCGCATCAATACATTATACAGGAGGATCACAGTGGGTGTCAGGAGTGACATCCACTGTGATCTTTCCTTAACTGCAGGTACTACTACTCTCAACATGGTGCACACTCTGCTCCATGCTGGGAGCTGTAGTACCTGCATTAATAGACAGATCGCAACACGTGTCAGAAATTACACTCGCTGCGATCTGTCTATTAATGCAGGTACTACAGCTCCCAGTATGGAGCAGAGTGTGCTCCATGTTGGGAGTAGTAGTACCTGCAGATAAGACCAGATCACAGCAGGTATCACTACTAACACCCGCTGCGATCGTCCTGTCTATTTTTTCAGGCGTTTTTTTCAACCCAAAAAACGCAGGACAAAAAAAAACAAGTAGAAACTTAGCCTAAAACACAACAATAACGCAACCACATCCCGAATTAAGTCCAACCAATTGATGTTAATCTGTTTAATACTTGCATGCTGGAGAGAGATAACCTTTGGTAGAGCAAGATACAAAGTTAAACAAAGGCTCTTACGTATACTCATGCATGCAAGGATCATAAGATTATCACACCCAACATGCTACCATACTCCTCACTACTAGTAAAATAAGAGGTGACACGTCACTAACATTTGTATGTATGGTGGAGTTAAAATGCAAGTGATAATGGTTATTTGTAAATATATATGCATACAATACTGTGTTGTTTATTGTGATGAGTTCGGTAGTGCGGTAATATATAGTGTGTGACAACAGTATGTCATTTATCTGCTGTATACAAATCACACAGACCGCAATTGAATGTGCTCGAGACTCACCACGATATATATAACAACAGTAAAATAATGTATGAAGTATGTAAGGGGGCGTATGTATGGTGATTACAAATTAAAACCATTTATATATATATGTAAAAATGTTGCAATAACCCAAGTCAGTCCTGCGGTTGGTATTAGATGGATCTTACCAAGATAACGCAGTGAAAACCATATAATATGAAGTGCGACCTATATGTGAAGTAAGGAAGTTCACTAAGCTGATCGATGAAGTGTATTATACTCTATGTTAAGTGTGAATTATGGTGATCAACTACTATTTACCTACATATTGTCAAACATTCTAACGGATCACAAGAATGATTATGGACACTGAAAAGAATAGCAGAAATAATATACAGTGAACTATATACATAACATCCTTGAGTCAATACGGTCCCAGGAAATTGAGTATTAATACCCATTATGACCTGCCGTCTGCGTTCAGAGACTTTACAATGATCTTGGGAATGAGGAAGTGTGTTTAAGTGTACAATATAAAGTAAATATAAATATATACAAGGAGTTATCAGATAGAATAAAATAAGATTACACAAACAGGAGTCACCAACATTAATGAGATGTGTACTGCAACGTCGGGAAGGAACACAACATAAAGGACAGTGAACAAAATAAGAAAACGCAAAGAGGAAACTGCCCGGAGAAACAAGATGTGAACTGGAACATATCAATAAACTACATTATTAAGGACATGGTGCAAGTATTGTGCAAAAGTTAACAAGAATTTTGGAAACAAGAAGTCAACATACACTGGTGGCGGTCATTATTTGTCTTTTCAATGTTTGTCAAGACATTTTACAAGGACAGAATAAAAGTGAAGTTTTAAAGGTTCCCAGCTTTTTTTCCATTTAATTTTTTTTTTTGGGAGACCTAACCTTGGCTAGTGGTAAGCACCACATTATTCAGTATATATATATATATATATATATATATATATATATATATATATATATATATTATAATTTATTTTTATTTTTTTTAAATACAGTGCCACTTAAAAAAAAAAAAATAAATAAACAAACTACATTGGTAAATGAGTTAGTGCAAAGGGTATCTGCCTCACCATGTGAACTATGAGAGATAAGAGCATGGAAAAGATGGACAACTGCAAAACAAACAGGTCACAGAGTCCAGTCTGTACCAGCTGACTTCTTACCTAACACTGATAAGCATCCCATATGAACAGACGATAACTGCATAGCAATTGGGGTTTTTTGCCTGCAAGAAAAAGTTACGAACAATTGCTTGTAAAACATACATTTAAGATTTTCTCTGCATATATTTCTGTATACATCTGCTGTCATTATGTAGAGATCTTTGGTGTGCCAATGAACAAGATTTGTGCAACTTTGGAGACATACTGCAGATTATTAAATACCCAACATAGGTACATAGTATATGGTTGAAAAAAGACATGTCTATGAAATTCAACAAGGTGAGAAGATAGATTAACCCCTTAAAGGAGATGTCCGATGCTCACTTTTCTTATTTTATCCGATCTGAGCTGAAAAATAAAAGAAAATTTTTTTCTCTTACCTGCCTAGGCTCCCCCGGTGCTTCAGTACCGGTGTTCGGTCCCCGGACTGTATTCTTCTTACATCCTGTTAGCCCGGCATGTCACACAGAGCTTCAACCTATCACCGGCCGCAGCGATGTCCCGCCTCGGCCCTTGATAGGCTGAAGCTCCGTGTGACGTGCCGGCTAACAGGAAGTAAGAAGAATACAGCCCGGGGACCGAACACCTGTACCAGAGCACCGGGGGAGCGTAGGCAGGTAAGAGAAAGCTTATTTTCTTTTTTTTTTTTGCAGCCCGGAACGGATACAATAAGAAAAGTGAGCACCGGACATCTCCTTTAAGGACGCAGCTCATTTTCACCGTAAGGGCGGAGACATTTTTTGCACATCTGACCACTGTCACTTTAAGCATTAATAACTCTGAGATGCTTTTACCGATCATTCTGATTGTGAGATTGTTTTTTTCGTGACATATTCTACTTTATTTAATGGTAAATTTTCATTGTTACTTGCATCCTTTCTTGGTGAAAAATCCCCAAATTTCATGAACATTTTGTAAATTTAGCATTTTTCTAACTCTGAAACTCTCTGCTTGTAAGGAAAATGGATATTCCAAATAAATTTTATTTTTCTTCACAAATACAATATGTCCACTTTATGTTGGCATCATAAAATGGACATATTTTAACTTTTTGAAAAAATTTGAGGGCTTCAAAGTAGAGCAGCAATTTTCAAAATGTTCATGAAAATTGCAAAATCTGAAGGGACAGATGTTACAGAACTACAACTCCCAGCATGCCTGGGCAGTCAAGGCATGCTGAGAGTTGTAGTTTTGCAACATCTGGAGGGCTACCGTTTGGGCACCACTGTAATAGTGGTCTCCAAACTGTGACCCAGCCTTTGGCTGTCTGGGCACGCTGGGAGTTGCAGTTTGGCAACCACTAGGAATGCAGAAGTAAAGATCGCTTTACTGCCACTTTCCTTTACCCCCCCCCAACGTCGCCTCCCTACCTGCGCCGCTGATCTCCGCTGATGTCACCGACGATCCCCCCGTCACATTCCCCTGTCACATTCCCCCCACAACACCGCCCTCCCCCCCCGTCACATTCCCCTCCTGTCACATTCCTCCCCCCCCCCTGTCTCCTTCCCACCGTCCCTTGTTTCCCGGGTGGTTTTCAATTCTCCCACCGGATCCGGGAAATCCAGTGTGTCTGCTGCTGAAAAAGACCTTTCCCCATCAGCCAATAACTGGCTTGACACGTGAAACCGCTGCGGCCAGTGATTGGCTGAAAAGGGAAAGGTCCTACTACTTGTATGGTAAAGAGGAGACACCGGATCTGCAGGGAGTAGGTGAACAGAAGTTTATTTTTTATTTTTCTCCCTGTGCCCTTTTACTTAGCTCAGTGTTTTTCTACCAGGGTGCCTCCAGCTGTTGTGAAACTACTACTACCAGCATGCCCGGACAGCCTTTGCTAGTCCGAGCATGCTGGGAGTTGTAGTTTTGCAACAACTGGAGGCACCCTGGTTGGCAAAGCCTGATTTTTAGTTTTTAGTATTTAAATGTGTTTTTACCTGCTCTGGCCGGCCCCCACCTGCAGCAGCACATGGGAGCCGTCCCGAGCAGATAATCGCAAGTTTTCCCTGGGGGGCGTATCGCTATATCACAAAAAGCAAAAATCGTGATTCGATTGCTTTTGAGAAATATATATATATATTTTGAGAGAGAGAGAGAGAGAGAGAGAGAGAGAGAGACCACATCACAGGCATTCTGGACATGACAATAAGGGTACAATAGATATTACACCCACAGCAAAATCCACACGCATACCCTTTATTACCACTTACAATGATTTTTCACATGAGATTACCAACACAATACGAAAACACTGGCATCTGGTAAGAGATGCCCATACACAGGTGGAAGAATTTAAAGATCTTCCCTTAATGTCTTTCTGTAGATCAGCAAACTTGAGGGATAAAGTAGTTAAGACCGATATTTCTAATCGATCAGGACCACAGCAAAAATACTTGACTGTACAAACCAAAGGGAGTTTTCCTTGTCGGTGTTGTGTGAACTGCCAATATATGACAAAAGGTCCAACATTTGTACATCCCTTAACCAAAAAAGCATTTGATATTAAATTCTATCTAACTTGCAATTCGAACCATATTGTATATATACTTTGGTGTCCATGTATGAAGTTATATGTTGGCGAGACGAGTTTAGACTTAAAAACTCGTCTCAACCAACATCGTTATACGATCAGAAAGAAAAGACTTGACCTGCCCGTTGCCAAACACTTCACTGAAGCCAACCATAAAGAAAAAGACCTGAGGTTTATGATTCTTGACCACATACCCCCCCTAAAACGTGGAGGGGATCGCATTACTCTTCTTAAAAAACGAGAATTGATGTGGATTTTTAAACTGAACTCCATGAGACCTATGGGTCTCAATGCAGAGTTCAAGACTACACCGGGAATGTGCAGAAGATAATCTCCTATACGTAGCCCCTGCCTGTAATATATTGCTTTCAGTATACCTAACTTGAGACCAAACTAACATCGTTTTTTTCTGTTTAATTACAGATTATCATGAATCTACGCTGTACCTGCCACCAACAGAACTGCCTGAATTCCGTGTATACACTTGATGTGAAGAGCCATTTTATTTCATTTTACTTTATTTCTATTACTACATCAACAGGTCTAAATTGTTCCAAGGGCGCAGAATCAATGGAGGACTACGATGGAGGGTGATTGGCATATCTGGAGCTGTGCTTGCCTGCCGGCATCCACGACTCCGGTGACTCCCCGCCCCGGGCGAGTGGTGTTCATTCATCACATGCACCGGAGTGAGCACCATTACTCCATCCCTGTTACCTCTTTGAGCTATGCCAGCTCTATCTGCTATATCCCTGTAAGCTGAACACGGGACCTTTGACATTACTACTGATTAAAATACACAAGATCCATTAAGTATGGGCAAGTTTTTCCCATAGTTAAGATGGCGTAATCTCTATGTGCTCCTCAATGCGCATGCGCGTTCCGCTACACGGAGCGCAGGTTCCGATTGGCCGGTCTCGGCCGGTGAGGCTTACATGCGATTGGTGTAGCCCACCACAGCTGCGCACTGAGGAGATATACAAACGCCGTACAGTGATACACGAGGCGAAGTAGTTCTGTTGGGTAAGTGCATTTTCATGTATATATGAATATTTTTTCAAGCAAATTATTTCTGAAGCACTAACACTCAGCACGGAGAACACACAGGGATCCACTGTATGATGAATATGAATATGTATAGCACGCCATGACACCGATCACTGCAACAATGAATATTTATTTTTGTATGTACACTGTTTTGTTTTTGTATGACGTAATTGTCACTGTCAAACAATCATGTAATTATTCAATTATGTAAAGCACATATAATGTTGCACTTTTTGGTCAAACACTTGAGCTTGAAAACGGCGGCGAGAGGTCGCGGAAACGTTGCTTCTGTTTTTCTGGTGATGTAATAAACACCCACCTATTTTTTTCACAAATTTGTGTGCTGCTGAATTCTTGGATTTCTAGAGAGAGAGAGAGAAATAGGACAGCACTGGAGCCAGGTCTCTGTGCTCGTGGTCACCTAGGCAGCCAGCCCAGGAATCTTATATACAAGTCCAAAAAACACGGCACCAGGAGACCAAGGATCATGCAAAACTGGATAGGTTTATTCCCAATTCAATAGATAATTTTGAGTTATTGAATTGGGAATAAACCTATCCAGTTTTGCATGAGCCTTGGTGCCGTGTTTTTTGGACTTGTGTGTGTATATATATATACAGGGCTGGATTAAGAGCATCATGGGCCTGGTGCTGAAGATTGTGATGGGCTTTTTTTAATCAAAGTATATATACATATGTTCCCCTCACATATAATGCCCCATGTCCTGCCCCCTCAGGGGGCATTATATGTGAGGGGCACAGGACAGGGGGGCATTATAAGTAAGGGGCAAATGCCAGGGGGGGCATTATAGGTGCATTATATGGGCACATGATAGGGGGGGGGGCTGTCATGTGCCCCTCACATATAATGTTCCCTGACATGTGCCCCTCACAAATAATGTCCCCCTGTCCTGTGTCCATCACATATAATACCCCCTGTCCTGTGCCCCTCCCATATAATGCCCCCTGTCATGTACCCCTCATATATAATACCCCCTGTTCTGTGCCCCTCACATATAATGCCCCATGTCCTGTGCCCCTCATATGTTATACCCCCTGTCCTGTGCCCCTCACCTATAATGCCCCCCTGTTATGTGCCCCTCCCTTATAATTTGCCCTTTTCTCTGCATGCACACCGCCCCCCCCCCCTCCCCCCAAGTTTTAATAATTCCCCTGTACCATACGGCGCCCGTGCACCTCTCTCCAGCTGTCACATTTCTCACACGCTGCTCCGTTCTTGCAGTGTGAGAGCTGTTTCCCCACATTAGGTAGGTAGCATGTTCCCCACATTAGGCAGTAGCAGTTTCCTCACATTCGGCAGTAGCAGTTTCCTCACATTAGGCAGTAGCAGTTGTCCCACATTAGGTAGTAGCAGGTTCCCCACATTAGGTAGTAGCAGGTTCCCCACATTAGGTAGTAGCAGGTTCCCGACATTAGGTATTAGCAGGTTCCTCACATTAGGTAGTAGCAGGCTCCCCACATTAGGTAGTAGCAGGTTCCCCACATTAGGTAGTGGCAGGCTCCCCACATTAGGTAGTGGCAGGTTCCTCACATTAGGTAGAAGCAGGTTACCCACATTAAATAGTAGCAGGTTCCCCACATTAGGTAGTAGCAGGCTCCCCACATTATGTAGTGGCAGGTTTCCCACATTAGGTAGTGGCAGGCTCCCCACATTAGGTAGAGGCAGGTTCCCCACATTAGGTAGAGGCAGGTTCCCCACATTAGGTAGTGGCAGGTCCCCCACATTAGGTAGTAGCAGATTCCCCACATTAGGTAGTAGCAGGTTCCCCACATTAGGTATTAGCAGGTTCCCCACATTAGGTAGTAGCAGGCTCCCCACATTAGGTAGTAGCAGGTTCCCCACATTATAATAATTCCCCTGTACCATACGCGCCCATGCACCTCTCTCCAGCTGTCACATTTCTCACACGCTGCTCCGTTCTTGCAGTGTGAGAGCTGTTTCCCCACATTAGGTAGTTTGCATGTTCCCCACATTAGGTAGGTAGCAGTTTCCCCACATTAGGCAGTAGCAGTTTCCTCACCTTAGACAGTAGCAGTTTTCCCACATTAGGTAGTAGCAGGTTCCCCCACATTAGGTAGTAGCAGGTTCCTCACATTAGGTAATAGCAGGTTCCCCACATTAGGTATTAGCAGGTCCCCCACATTAGGTAGTAGCAGGCTCCCCACATTAGGTAGTAGCAGGTTCCCCACATTAGGTAGTAGCAGGTTTCCCACATTAGGTAGCATTGTCGTCCCGCCCACATATATACACACACACAGAGACACACACACAGACGCACATACACATACACACACATATAGATACACTTACCTGTCCTCTGCTGCGCTTCTCCTCTCCGCCGGCGGCCTGATGAGTGACGTCACAGACGTCCTGCGCGGGTGTGCAGAGGGACGTCCCATGCACGACGTCCCTCATCAGACTTGGGCCGGCCAACCAGAGACCAGGAGGAGGAGGGCAGGGTAAGTGAAGTCTTCTGGCATTTAGCGCTGCTCACCTGAAGAAAGGTTAAATGCCTGAAGAACTTTCCTGCCCGGTGCCCGGAACTGCATGTCCCGTGCGACGGGCAATACAAATTTCATATACCGCAAACTTTCGTTCCGCAGGCCGCAAATGGCCCGCAGGCCGGGAGTTTGAGGCTTGATTGTCGCGGGCGCCAGTCGGTCTGTGCGGGCCGTTTGTGCAGGCCACCGGGCCTATTTTAACGCAGGGGCCTGGAGCTGCCGCTCCATCCGCCCCTACGTTAATCCGGCCCTGTATATATATATATATATATATATATATATATATATATGTTCTGGAAATGAAAAGAGCAAAGTCACTACCACTCTATGTTTAGTTCATTAAAGTCAATAGGCCTTATATAGCTACGTAGACAAAACATCTGATATGAATAGGGACTGACTGTGTAACAGTACTTGGTAATTTTTTGTGTAGCTAAGGCTAGAAAGGTCTTCTTTTCTTAAGATGTTCTTGGGTGCATTCCTTTCATTTCCTAGGAGTAATTAAAGCAGGACACAGTTTAAATAAGGACCTGTGGTCAACCCCAAAATATTAGTTTTTACTGTCTTTAAATACCGTATTTATCGGCTTATACCACGCACTTTTACAACTTAAATTAGAGGCAAAAAGTCTGCCTGCGTGTTATACGCCGATAAATCTTTTTGTCACTGATTTAAAGTGCCGGCAGCAGCGGCTGCTTTTTAAGGATTAGCAGCCTGGCCGCGGCCACTTTAAATCAGTGACCAGCGCGCGGCTCCCGCTTTTTTTTTTTATTTCCTCCCTTTCCTCCCTGCTTTTTGTTGTATTGTTTTTTTTTTTTAAATCTTCCTTACCTAGCCGCGCTCAGCAGGCCAGGTCCGGTGTCATCTGCGGTCAGTGAAGCAGGATGAGTGACGTCCTCTGCTAGCTCCGCTGCACAGAATCAGGGACGTTACTCATTCAATGCTGCTGCCGCTGTGTGGCTGCGGTTGGGCTGCTTAAACTGACCGCAGCCCGCAAGACCCGCCACCGGACCTGGCCTGCCGAGCGCTGCTAGGTAAGGAAGAAGGGAAAAAATATATATATAAAAAAACAGGGGGGGGAAAGGGCATGCTGAGACTGGGGGCATGCTGAGACGGGGGACCTGCTGAGACTAAGGCATGCTGAGACGGGGGGAATGCTGAGACAGAGGGGAAATGATAAGACAGTGGGGGAATGATAAGACAGTGGGGGAATGGTAAGACAGTGGGGGAATGGTGAGAGGGTAAGGGGGGGGGGTGGGTGTAAATGTGGCACAGGGGCTGATAAAAGGGGAGGAATGATGTGGCACTGGAAGGGGGGACCAAACTGAAGTTCAGGCAAAATCAAAGTTAGAGGGATGATATGGCATTTAGTCTGTCATTTATCTTATATGTATTTTTATTTTTTTTACTTAAATTTCCCTATTAAAATGGGGGAGAGTGTTATACGCCAGTGCGTGTTATACGCCGATAAATACGGTAGCTTTGGGTGCCTTGATTAAACACCTTCTTACAGTTTCTTGATACACCCTTCTGTTTCCAAGATATATGGGTTTAACCCCTTAAGGACTCAGACAATTTTATTTTTACGTTTCTGTTTTTTTCCTCCTTGCCTTCTAAAAATCATAACTCTTTTATATTTTCATCCATTTTTGACGTCACTCATTTTACCATAAAATGCATGGTGTAACCAAAAAAAAATACTATTTGTGTTGGGAAATTGATAAGATTTTGCAAATTCCGGAAGGTTTTGTTTTCATGCTGTACACTTTACGGTAAAATAGACCTGTTTTCTTTATTCTGTGGGTCAATATGATTAAAATTATGCTCATGATTACATACTTTTCTATTATTATACCGCTTGAAAAAAATCACAAACTTTTTAACCAAATTAGTGCGTTTAAAATCCCTCTATTTTGCTGACCTATAACTTTTTCATTTTTACATATAAGGGGCGGTATGAGGGTTCATTTTTTGCGCCGTGATCTGTAATTTTTTTGATAACACATTTGCATATATAAAACTTTTAATACATTTTTTAGCACTTTTATTTTGAATAAAATGTTATAAAAAAAAGCAGCAATTATGAACTTTTTTTTTTACGTTCACGACGTTCACCGTACAGGGATAATTAACATTATATTTTAATAGTTTGGATATTTACGCACACGGCGATGCCAAATATGTTTATTTAAAAAATGTATTTACACTTTTTGAGCTAAAATGGGGAAAAACGGACAATTAAAATTTTTATTGGGGAAGGGGATTTTTAAATTTTTTTTACTTTTATTTTTTACTTTTTTTACTTAATGGCAAACATCTGCGCGATCGTGGATGTCGGCCATCACCGGTGGGTCCCTAACTGCTATCAGCAGCCGAGACCTGGCGCACAAGACCCGAGCATTGCTCCAATGCACGCAATCATGTATAGGACGTAAATGAACGTCCTGGTGCATTAAGTACCACCGCACCAGGACGTACATTTAGGTCATGTGTTGTTAAGGGGTTAACCCCTTAAGGACTCAGCCCATTTTGGCCTTAAGGACTCAGACAATTAAATTTTTACGTTTTATTTTTTCCTCCTCGCTTTCTAAAAATCATAACTCTTTTATATTTTCATCCACAGACTAGTATGAGGGCTTGTTTTTGCGCGACCAGTTGTCCTTTGTAATGACATAACTCATTATATCATAAAATGTATGGCGCAACCAAAAAACACTATTTTTGTGGGGAAATTAAAAAGAAAAACGCAATTTTGCTAATTTTGTAAGGTTTCGTTTTCACGCCGTACAATTTATGGTAAAAATGACATGTGTTCTTTATTCTGAGGGTCAATACGATTAAAATGATACCCATTATTACATACTTTTCTATTATTGTTGTGCTTAAAAAAAATCACAAACTTTTTAACCAAATTAGTACGTTTATAATCCCTTTATTTTGATGACCTATAACTTTTTTATTTTTCCGTATAAGCAGAAGGATTTTTTTTAATAAAATGTATTAAAAAAGTAGCAATTTTGGACTTTACTTTTACATTTTTTTACATATTTTTTTACACTTGAATAGTCCCCATAGGGGACTATTCATAGCAATACCATGATTGCTAATACTGATCTGTTCTATGTATAGGACATAGAACAGATCAGTGTTATCGGTCATCTTCTGCTCTGGTCTGCTCGATCTCAGACCAGAGCAGGAGATGCCGGGAGCCGGAAGGAGGAAGGTGAGGGGACCTCCGAGCGGCGTTCTGAATGATCGGATCCCCGCAGCAGCGCTGCGGGCGATCCGATCATTAATTGAAATCGCGCACTGCCGCAGATGCCGGGATCTGTATTGATCCCAGCACCTGAGGGGTTAAAGGGGTACTCCGGTACTTTTAAATCAACTGGTGGCAGAAAGTTAAACATATTTGTAAATGACTTCTATTAAAAAATCTTAATCCTTCCAGTACTTATTAGCTGCTGAATGCTACAGAGGAAATTCCTTTCTTTTTGGAACACTGATGACATCACAAGCACAGTGCTCTCTGCTGACATTAAGATTTTTTAATAGAAGTAATTTATAAATAGGTTTAACTTTCTGCCACCAGTTGATTTAAAAGAAAAAAGGTTTTCACCGGAGTACCCCTTTAATGGCGGACGCCCGCGAGATCGCGGGCGTCGGCCATTGCCGGCGGGTCCCTGGCTGCGATCAGCAGCTGGGATCAGCCGCGCATGACACAGGCATCGCTCCGATGCCCGCGGTTATGCACAGGACGTAAATGTACGTCCTGGTGCGTTAAGTACCACCGCACCAGGACGTACATTTACGTCCTGCGTCCTTAAGGGGTTAAAGGGCACTCCTGTGGAAAGCATTTTTTTTATTTTTATTTTTTATTAACTGGTGCCAGAAAGTTAAACAGATTTGTAAATTAGAAGAAGGGCTGCGAGGCTCCTGTGGAAAGTTTCACTATAATGACCCCGGCAACTCAAACTAACACCTGTACCCAAGGTGTCTGAAAAGGGAGTACTAGACAAAAAGAATTTTTGAGGCTCAAGGTCTTTGGATAAGGAACACACTTGTTGGTTAAGATATATGAAATATTTATTAATTAATTACTATCAACTGATAGTCCGGGATCTCAGGGCCCTTGTAAATCCACGGAATCAGAAGATTCATAAAAAATATAAAATCATAAAATTCATAGGTATATTCATAAAATAAAATTATATATATCTATAGATGTATAAGACCACTGAAAAGGGTAGCAGCTATTTCAAATCGGCACTCTGGATAGTATTTGTATGTAGATAATGTCCATCAAAGTGCCAGTGCAGTCCTGAAAATATATAACACAGTAAAGTGGCAGTTGAATAATATTCAGGTGTCTGTGGCTCCAGACTTAGATGTCGCTCAGTATGTTATACAGAGCAATCCTAGAATGCTGTATTCCACAGAGGTAAATTCAAACTATGCGCATAGTGTTTGAGAAAGGTTTAGCTCACCGGTCCTGATGCGATTCTCGGGAGGTAACTTTACCATTCCTTGCTTGTCCTCAGCGATGTCAGGCAGCCGTCTGTCCCCGCTCTCTGGCCTGAGAGCGCACCGCTGGAGTCTCTGCCGACTCCTATTCGCGCGATATTAGCAGATGGTGGGCAATAGATACAGGGGCTGCTGCGCTTGCAAGGCAGGTAATCCAGGTGGCGTTCTCGTGTAGAGAGCGCGCGCTCCCGGTCTCTGACCGCGCGCTCAGAAATGTCCGTGTGATAGCCGGTAATTGCTCTGGACTGCAAATGATGATAGTGGTCTCATACGTCTCTTAGGGGGGGTCGCCGGACAGGACTGCTCTGGACAGTTCCTGATATGGATAGAGGTGTCTGCAGAGAGCACTGTGGTCAGACTGAAAAGAAATCCAAAAATAAATACAACTTCCTCTGGAGCATACAGCAGCTGATAAGTACTGAAAGGATTAAGATATTTAAATAAAAGTAATTTACATATCTGTTTAACTCTCTGGCAACAGTTGAATAAAAAAAAATTTGTTTCCTACCGGTGTAACCCTTTGAAGTTTGACAATTAAGGGAATCATCAAATTGGCATGAACCTAATCTTAATAATAGAAATGCATATGAATTAATGGATGTGATCATATAGTTAGGGGGTATGTATGACTAATCCACACCCCTAAGTGTAAAGCCATTTATCATGGGAATGGGAGGGCACATCAAGAAACTCTAAAAAGGCGTGTGATCAGGGCACCCTAAACTAAATTTAATGGAATTTGATTAATTTGAGGAAAATCTAAATTTACGGGGCAGGGCCAATTTTACACATTAGTGGACCCAGTGCAAGAAATTCTAAGTGGGTCTGTTCTCCACACACAAATTCTGATCTATTTGAAGATATTTTTTTGGAAACAGTACTATTAGACGTAATGTTTTTAAAGTACATTTTTCTGGGTGTCATAAAACGGCAAGATTAGTGTTGTTCCATCTGGCTCAGACCGCCATGATGGCTTCTTCTGGCTGTGGCTTGTTTCTGCTGAATCCCCCTTGGTGGCCCCACACTAAGAGTACTTCTTGTTGGCTTGCTACATAATAGACGGATGCCCTTTGTTCCTCCACAGAGTAGGTAGGTAGATCACCACATAATAGGCAGACCCCCCCCCCCCCCCCACCCCATTGATTAGGCAGGTTGGCACAGCCTGTGTTGATCTCTTTCCATGAATAATCCCCCTACTAGTAAGGTCCTCCCTCCCTCTTAATAGGGCTGCATTCACAATATGTTTCTCCACATTTGGTAAGTAAGTAGATCCCCTCTTCCTAATTTTGGTCTCTTTCCTCCAAAATATTACCCTCTTTAGGCAGACAACCCCCACAAATAGCCCTTCCATTAGGTAGGTAAATTCTACTTTTGGTAGGTAGCCCCTCCTTTAGGTAGGTAGTCCCTTAATTTGGAAGGTAGCCAATCCTTTAGGTAGGTATCCCTTCCATTAATTAGGTAGCCCCTTATTATGTATCTAACCCCTTCATTAGGTAGATAGCCCCTCCATTAGCAATGTAGATATTTCATTAGGTAAGTTTCCCCTCCATTAGGTAGGTAGCCGCTCCCCTAGCTAGATTTTTTCTCAGCCTCATCCCTTAAGGTGGTTAACAGAGCTAATACTTTCTTGGTCCATCAGAGTTTTTAACTTTATCTGTGTCCGATGTGCCTGTGTACCTATTGGTAAAGCAGCCCTGTTTGGGCTGCTTTATATGTGTTTGGTAAAATTTCCTTTGTCTCATATGTAATTTTTTGTTAAGCATTAGAGACTGCCCAGTGTTACAAACATGTAATATGGAACTCAGTTCAAACACTTTAGTGCATTTCTATATATCTGAGATTAGTGATGAGAAGCCATGTTTTTGTTCTTTTCATTGCTCTGTTGTGAAAATGGAACCTGAAATGCAGGCCACCTTAGCAGTGAAACAATGTCACCCTCACAACTCACCCTCACAACCTGGTATATACTAAAATTCTTACTGGTTCCTGTTTTGCCTTCTAATAACATATAAGCTATGGAGACAAAAGGCACACACTACACTGGCTGAATATTTTCCTCTGGTCAGTTATAAGCTAATCGCATCATTTTTGCCCACTAAGGGTAGGTTCACACAATGTAATTAAGCGAAGAAAATAAATTTTCATGCTAAATAGAGCAGAAATTAAGCTTAATCACTAATTGCCAATTTGCCACAGATTAAAGGTGTTAAATGTGACACCACTTTTGCCCTGCCATTTCCACTAATAGAACACATAGTTAGGGGTCAGTCTGGGGTTTTGGGTCCCACTAGTTTGGCTTGATTTGTGGAGGAGGTGGGATGGAGGGATTTCTGGAGGTGTCGACACCCTACTGAGTTATGCTACTACTGTTATTCTAGTTCTCACGGCACACTTTCCCGCATTGATCTTGCGCTAGGCAATGATTTAATTTTTCCCCTGATTGGTTCGGTGGAGTACCTCCCCCGTAATCTTTCTGATCATTCCCCTCTACTTGTACATCTTACATTAGCCTTCCACCCTGGGATGCTGGGTTCCTTGTGGCGACTGAATCCCTTTTGGCTTCAGGTCTCCTCAGTGGGCCGTACGCTCTCATCTGACATTTCCACCTTCCTCGAGATCAATGTGGGGACCGCCTCTACGGGTGTAGTTCGGGACTCCTTAAAAGCGTATGTCCGGGGCATTTTTATTAGGGATATTACTACCTGCAAATCTAAAAATAGGGCTATTCAAACCTCATTGCAGCAGCAGGTGCTATTGGCGGAGGGCCGGTTTCTTGGGGACCCCTCTGATCTGAATAGAAGTAATTGGCAATCCCTGCAGGCCTTATTAGACTGCCACTTACAAATGGCAGACAATAAGCGCTTCTTTCAGCAGCAGCGCTACTTTGAGAGAGGTGAGAGCACGGGCCACCTATTAGCTCGTACAATTAAGGCTCAGCAGGGTTCCACCTGCATTCCTTGTCTTTGTGATAGTGTCGGGATGCTGGTTCACGATGACAAGGCTATTTTGGATGTTTTGGTGTCCTTTTACAAGGATACATATTCTTCTAAAATGATGTGTGATTCTGCCACTGTCGATCAATTTGTTTCTGGCATCCCACTCCCGACATTGTCGCAAACTCAAAGAGATATTTTAGATAAACCTATTACACTGGAGGAATTGGAGGATGCCCTAGGGGACTTACCATCTGAGAAATCGCTGGGTGTTGATGGGCTCCCTAATGAATACCTTAAACAATTTCAGAAGAAATAAATAGAAAGAAAAAAGACCGGGGAACGGCGCCTCGTGTATTACCCTTAAACACAAACAGCAAGTGTAAATGTGGGAGAACCCACGGCACTTATAGGTGGCTGCTCACCAGATGAAAATAGAAGTAATGCATATCACCCCAAATAGGGGTACTCACTGATGTCCAAAGGAGGGCTGCAAGCCGGAGGTCACAGGCACATACGTCCTGACGTAGTCATCAAACGGAAAATGGAAAAGGACCTCATTCATCCAGGCGCTGCCGGTTAGGTCATCAGGTGCACAAAATGATGCAATGTATACCTTGGAATATTGTGACAATATTCCAAGGTATACATTGCATCATTTTGTGCACCTGATGACCTAACCGGCAGCGCCTGGATGAATGAGGTCCTTTTCCATTTTCCATTAAACAATTTCAGGACGTTCTCTTACCCAGGTTGTTAGAGGTTATGCCGGCTGCAACGGAGGGGGGGGGACCTGCCGGGTTCTATTGTTACGCCAAGCGCTCCGGGTCCCCGCTCCTCCCCGGAGCGCTCACAGCGTTCTCCTATTCGCAGCGCCCCGGTCAGACCTGCCGACCGGGTGCGCTGCGATGTTCCCAGCCGGGATGCGATTCGCGATGCAGGACGCGCCCGCTCGCGATGCGCACCCCGACTCGCTTACCAGACCCGTTCCCCGTCTGTGCTGTCCCGGCGCGCGCGGCCCCGCTCCTTAGGGCGTGCGCGCCGGGTCTTTGCGATTTAAAGGGCTGGTGCGCCACTGATTGGCGCATGACGTTTTAATCAGTACCTTCACCTGTGCACTTCCCTACTTATACCTCACTTCCCCTGCACTCCCTTGCGGGATCTTGTTGCCATTGTGCCAGTGAAAGCGTTTCCTTGTGTGTTCCTAGCCTGTGTTCCAGACCTCCTGCCGTTGCCCCTGACTACGATCCTTGCTGCCTGCCCTGACCTTCTGCTACGTCTGACCTTGCTCTTGTCTACTCCCTTGTACCGCGCTTATCTCAGCAGTCAGAGAGGTTGAGCCGTTGCCGGTGGATACGACCTGGTTGCTACCACCGCTGCAAGACCATCCCGCTTTGCGGCGGGCTCTGGTGAATACCAGTAGCAACTTAGAACCGGTCCACCGACACGGTCCACGCCAATCTCTCTCTGGCACAGAGGATCCACCTCCAGCCAGCCGAACCGTGACATCTATGCTAGAAGCTATTATAGTGCTGCTGTTGAAACCCGGTAAGGACCCACGCTATGCGGGCTCTTCCAGGCCAATCTCACTTCATACACCAAACACTTTAGACCAAAGTAAAATAGGTAACAAATATTTAATCTTTATTGAATTTATCAAATAAAAACAAGTAAAACACAAATAACATGAGAGGTAGGACGGTTTAGTACAGGAAGGTAGATAGCAAGGTGGGAGGACATGTAATCATCAGGATAAGGTTATAAGGGTAAAGCATACATAATACAGGATGACGCTCTCTCATGCACATGGGATATAAAAGTAATCAAACAGCAACACATGACTTGAGCATGATAGGAGAGAAAAAAGTAATACCAGCATATAATAACAGGAGTAAGAATAGTAATGAATGGTAATGCACCCTGTCTGAACTCCTCACCTCTGCCCCAAACACGTTTTAGCACCTGCTTCATCAGGGGGCGTGTCTTGTGGCACTCTCACTACCTATTTATACAAAGGCTGACCAATCAGCTGTAGTATGGAATCCCCTGAATACGATGCACCTGAGCCTGCATGATGTGTGGGTAAGACGTCACTTACCCTGTATAGCGTTCTCCTTCTTAGGAAGTATTCGCGCCTGAGTGTGAAGCTCTGTGCGCATGGAGCGGCAGTCATGTGATAAGTCACATGACCGGACTCAGGAGTGTCTGCGCATAGAGCGATACCATCGCTCATAGCGCAGCATCATTGCGGTCATGTGATATGCCGGCATAGCCGCGTGCGTACGCTGTGAAATCGTCGCCGCCATAGCAACAAGGACAGCAACAAAGGGCCAAACGCAATCACGCATGCGCAGACAGTTACACACAGTGTAGAAGAAGAAAGAGCAACACCGCTGTGACAGTGAGTGACAGATGTAGAGAAACAGCAAAGAGGTGACAGGTACAGCAGCACCACCACCACGGAAAAGATGATTTCCTACTAAATAATAATGAAACAAGCATATTATTATATAGATGAAAAACATTGTGTGAATGATGCAATATTATAAGTGATAATGAGTGAGTGCATATTGGGAGTGTGAAAAGGGTGTAAAGATGATAATGCAAAATGGGACAACAAACATATATATAGAAATATATGGTGAGCAAAGTACATATATATATATATATATATATATATATATAGATTGAATAATAGAGTGATAACACTATATATATCAAGGATAAGAGTGTGTGTGTGAAATACATAAATAACACTAGAGCAGGAGTTTCTAAAATAATAATAATATTGGTGATGGGACATAGTGTGAAGAAGTAAGGAAGGAAATTTGTATATTTATTAAAAAGTAAACATTTATAAATGAGAAATATGTATAATGTGAAGAGAATTATTTTATTATTAAGTATATGTGATAATAATTGTGTAAAAAATATATTTGTTTAACCAAATTTTTTTTAAATAATATAATAAATATATATATAAAAAATAAATGTAAAAAACATGCTACCAAGGAAGGTACCAAGAAAAAAGGAAATAATAATGTGAATGAAAAAAATATGTATATATATCATATGTATAGATATACATACAAGGTGCCAAATCACCTATAAAGTGAACATGTGCGGAAAAAAAGTGTGCTGCGTGTTACGGCCAACCAACAAAGTTGTTGGAGGTCAAGGTGCAATAGCAATTTATAAAAAAAAAATTCTATAAAAGTATGTATGAAGATATTAATAAAAAGTGTACAATAAAATATCTATATTAATTTAAATGCGTAGGCAAGTACAGGCAAGGTGCATTATCATAATAAAATAATGTTAATAAATATTACAAATGCATATTCTTGAATATAATGGGGTCCAAGATCAGATGTAAACATATGCGAGGCCGCCTGTATAAAGAAGAGAACTTCCTTCTTTTCTTAAGGATACGACTGACGCATTACAGCGAATGGAATCCATCCAACTTGATCTCGATATGACCATAATCACATGTGATGTTGAGTCACTATATACATCTATACAGCATGACAATGGATTACGAGCAGTTCAATCTTTTATTTTCATGTCCCAGATGGAAGAAGCAAAAGGTGAGTTCTTATTAGAACTACTCAGATTTGCCCTAACTCACAACTTCTTCCTCTTCAATGAGAAGTATTACCTGCAGTTGCAGGGTATTGCCATGGGCCTGGCATGTGCGCCCGTCTATGCAAACCTGTTTCTAGGGGCATGGGAACGACAAATTTTCCTTACTGACCCACATCCTTTAATTGACAGGGTACAGATATGGACACACTTTATCGATTACATCATCTTTATTTAGAAAGGGACCACAGCCGAACTCCAGCAGTTCATGGATGGACTCAATCAAAATTATCTAAATATAAAGCTCACTTACAAGGTGGGTAGAACCTGGAGTTTCTTGATGTCTCCTTTTCGCGCAGTTTGACGCTATGGGGCGTTTGGGAGATTAAGTTTCGAAACACATTGGTAATGTGACAGCCATTTATCTGTTAGAACTGGCTGCACAGACTCGTCCCCCGGACCTCGCCCCCACCTTCATCCTTATCTGTATGGTTTGGATGAAGTTTAAAGAACTTATGTGGTACCCTGCTTTTACAACGTACTCTCCATTGTGGCATAATCCTAATCTTCCTGAATTGTGCTCCCTGCCGGATGCTGCCCTTTGTGTGTCCTATGGGATACTTTATCTTTCCCAGGTATATGATGGCCTGACAATGAAGTCATTTGCCCAACTGCAGGAGGATTTTAATTTACCTCATTCCCTTTTTTACTGTTACCTGCAGTTGCGACATGCTCTGGATGCGCAGTCTCGGGCCTGTGACTTGACCGACGGCGTCTCTGCAGTGGTAAATGATCTGTTTGCCCAGATCTACACTAGGGGAGTGATCTCTGCACTGTACAGGGAATTATTGTCTACATATCACGAGGCCTATCCTTTGACGGTCAAAGTTAAGTGGGAGGTGGATGTGGGTCCCCTATCAGATGAGCAATGGCTACAGATCCTGACCTTGACCCAACGGCTTGCCGTATCGGAGGCTCACCGGGTGTCCCAAATTTTTCTATTGCATCGAGTGTATCGTACTCCTGCATTCCTGCATAAGATTGGGGTCCAGCCGGACTCCTGCTGTCCCCGATGCTCCTTGTCTGAGTACCAATCATATTGTGTCACGTCACTTATTCCCGTTGTATGTCGGGATTGTTCGCACATCACTGTGCAACCGTCCATCATCAATGTGGGACACAATTATACGCCACACTCACTTCCGATGCGCCAGCTCTGTTGTCTCGCGCATGCGCCCGCACATAGATTCTAGCAGTCTGCGCATATCTCCATCGCGCGTGCGCCAACACTTAGACTCTCCGAGCTCCGATGTTATTCACGGCGCTTGCGCCTACACTTAGACTCTCCGAGCTCTGATGTTATTCATGGCGCATGCGCCTGCACTTAGACTCTCCGAGCTCCGATGTTGTTCACGGCGCATGTGTCTGCACTTAGATTCTATCCTGTGCGAATACTTGTTGCAATAGAACTCACATGCGCCCAGACTTAACAAGATATTTTAATTATTTCATGTGGCTACTACCAATATTGATCCTAGGTTTACTGAAATCCTAGGGATTCTCCCAGGTATCATATTTCATAGTTAACTCATACAGTCAGGTAAGCATCGTTATAGTTTCTAGGTCATCCAATGTCTGCCCTCTTGGTAACAAATACAATAGTGTACATATAGATCATAATAAATAAATATAAGAAATACATTAAAAGTGCATATAAACGGTGCATATAAACAAAACATTGTGATAATTAT
This sequence comes from Hyla sarda, assembly GCF_029499605.1. Classification (NCBI taxonomy): domain Eukaryota; kingdom Metazoa; phylum Chordata; class Amphibia; order Anura; family Hylidae; genus Hyla; species Hyla sarda. The sequence continues at coordinate 104,092,947 of NC_079197.1, read as the reverse complement.
CCTCCTATATTGTATACTAAGTAGAGGATAATACATGTTATTGTCTTACCATCACAATGTTATATCTTCAGAGTAACACCCTGGTATTTGACCGTGCAATTTAATATAAAGTGCATGTGTATGTAAAAAATATATAAAAAAATGTGAAAAATGTATAATAGTTTTCATCCATTAATCCTATAGGTGGGCAATGTTTTCCATATTGTGAATAATGTAAGTTCACCAAGAGTAATAGATCATAAATGCACCAATACCTGAAAGCCAAAATTACCAATTCATAAAGATCATCCCTGTATCCTAATCAATTGGCGCCTATGCCCTCACTTATATACAACGTAGGCTCCTTAAAACATTCACATACTCTACTATTATAATTGATAACCCATACTGGCTCTCTTTTCAAGTTGTAAACGCCATTCATGTTTCCCCCACAATAAAATAAAAATAGGTTACTTATAATATCTATATCGTGTGCTGAATATAGCAAGATAGCAACATAGCTGGCCGTTAAGAGAAACGCGCTAAACGAAAAGCCTTCGTTGAGGCCCTTTTGCGACTGACTCTCTAATCTAAAAATCCATTTGGCCTCCTCACGTAGTAGAAGGGCGTCCACATCTCCTTTTCTCGGTCCCAGTTTTATTTGACAGGTTAATTAGGTGCACAGGAGGCCCCCATGGCCGTACCCTGTGTTTGGTGATAAAAGGTGCCATCAAACAAAAAATAATTGTGTGTCAGAATAAATTCCAATAAAGATAAAGTAAAAGAGTTGTGATCGTGAAACATAGTGCTTTTGGTCCCTAGAAACTTGGCGACCGCCCCTATTCCAAGTTCATGTCTGATGTTTGAATAGAGGCTTTCTACATCTAAACTACCGTATTTTCGCCGTATAAGATGCACTTTTTCTTCCCCAAAACGGGGGGGGCGGGAAGTCAGCGGTAAGTACAGAGGCTGCGGCGGTGCGGTACAGCGCTGACTACCCACTCCCCGCCCGCAGCAGCCTCATGACCGCCGGTGAATTTTTCACCTCACACCGGCTATGTTTATTGCCCTACGCCTGGAACATACAGTTCCAGGTGCCGGGCAAGTGAATTACTAATAACTGTATACTAAAAACCAGAGTGCCTCCAGCTGTTGTGAAACTACAACTCCCAGCATGCCCAGACCGGCAAAGGCTGTCCGGGCATGCTGGTAGGTGTAGTTTCACAACAGCTGGAGGCACCTTGGTTTTTAGTATATATGAATTAGTTTTTACCTGCTCTGTCTGGCCCCCGCCTGCAGCCGCACACAGGAGCCGTCCCGGGCAGATAATCATAGGTTTTCCTATGCCGGACATCCCTGTGTGCCGAAAAATCTTTTCGGGACATAAGGATATCCGCGGGTCACTAACCATTCCCCGGCCGATGCGCGTCCTCCTCCAGTCCTCCTGCGGTCTTCCTGCGATCCTCTGCCTCTCTATGGTTGTACGCACAGGACCTCAGTGATGTTTCGTGCGTACAACCATAGAGACGCAGGAGGAACGGAGGAAGACGCGCACTGGCCGGGGCCTGGTGAGTGAACGGTGACGCGTAATCTTCAGTGTTCCGGTCACCGCTCCTCCGGTCCAGGCACCTACTGCTATGGTCCATTGGCCATAGCAGTAGATTGTGACACCGGGCCAGAGGAGCGGTGACCGGAACACTGTGGGGGCAGCACACAGACATACAGCCTCCAGCCGTACACTGTATATGGCTGGAAGCTGTATGTCTGTGGGGGGGAGCGGCCTACCATTGTGGGGGAACTATACTGCCAACTATTGTGGGGGAACTATACTGCCAACCATTGTGGGGGGGGGGGAGCTGCCTACCATTGTAGGGGAACTATACTGCCAACTATTGTGGGGGAACTATACTGCCAACCATTGTGGGGGGGGGAGCTGCCTACCATTGTGGGGGAACTTTACTGCCAACTATTGTGAGGGAACTATACTGCCAACTATTGTGGGGGAACTATACTGATATAAAATATTTTACTACAGTATTTGGTTCAGAATCTTTTTTTTTCTAGATTTTCCTCCTTTAAAATTGGGTGTGTCTTATATGCCGGAGCATCTTATATGGCGAAAAATACGGTAGTTAGAATAGTTGTAGCTGTAACTGTAACATATAGTTTTAACCCTGTATCTTTGGTGTCGTGCAAGTACGAGGGGAGTGATATAACAAAAGGTGACAAAACGTGATCCAAATAAATACTACCACCCTGTGTTAGATTATTGTTGCTATAAACAATAGGTCTACCCTTCACCGGGACTGTGTTTTTGTGCGTTTTGGGAAGTGCATAAAATGTGGCAATTGTGGGATGGGGATTGAAGATTGCCCTGAATTCATCTTCATTTATGAGACCATTCTCCTTAGCTGATGTTAACAATGATTTGTACTCTTGTAGGTACACATTAGTCGGATCTGACCTGAGCGTTTCATACTTGGTAGGGTCAGACAGTAAGGTCATGACCATATCAACATATACGTCTTTATCCATGATGACTACGTTACCACCCTTATGACTGGGTTTGATCTCAATCGTGTCATTCATCTTCAATGCCCTTAATGCTTCCTGTTCCTCTTTTACCAGGTTTATACATCCCACATTCCTGCATGGGTTTATTTGCCTCAGCTCTTGTGTTACAATGTCTACAAATATATGTATATTTGTATGCTGGGAAAAAGTGGGTACCGTTTTGGATTTGGGTTTTAAATCTGTATAGGGTGCCTCAAACTTTGGTTCCGCTCCATCACTCTCCAATAGGAGATCGTATAGGGTGTCAACAGTTTGTTCATCCCGCTGTATGAGTGCCCTGGCGTCACTACCTTTCACTGTATGCCACTTGTGGAGCGCCAGTTTACGGGCAAACAAATTAATGTCTTTGACCCAGTTGAATTGGTCAAACTGTGGCATTGGTGTAAATGACAACCCTTTACTAAGTAATGAGATCTCAGATTGGTTGAGTGTATATTGCGACAGGTTAATCACCTGCAATTTATCCTTAGAGAGACTAGAATCTATCTCTCTTCCTGAAATGGTCAGAAGGTTGTCGCCGGAAGGTGTGGTTGAGGAATCCCTAAAAAAAAACATTTCCTTGTGACAAACTTGTGCCTACAAAAGGTGTGCCAAGTGGTGGCCATCAGAGCCACACGCACCAAATGGATTGACAAGTCAGCTCGTACAAGTCCCTGAAGAATCCTAAATGGAGGAAACGCGTAGGACGGGAGCGTACCATGTGAACACCGACCAGGACTACCAAACACAAGCACCTTAATTTGGAAAGCTAAGTGCAAAATGTGCAATACAATGTGGAATATGTGCAATACATGAATGTGTGCAATAGAGGAAGTGCAATAATACAAGTGCAATATCAAAAGTGCAACATATATACTATTTATGGCTTATCTATATGGAATATGAATGAATTGAAATATAGAATGGACTTTATATGCTGAGTGGACCATGAGAAATGCGAACAGGAACATTGTTTGATTAACGCATGAATAAAGTCAGCAGCGGTATAAGGCAGGCACAGCATTATTGCACACAATATGCGGGACTATATGCAATAATTCATCCGGACATATAAGCACACCTGGGACCAGACACAGTAGCACATTCTATGCACATAATATGCGGGACTATACGCAATAACTATCTGGACACACAAGGCCAGTTGTGACCAGAAGTAGTAGAACACCCTATGCTTATGGTGACAATTTTTCAAGAAATATATGGACACCTACATCCAATTTGAGGAATACTTGGATAAATGATAATGCACATTTGCACATCCATTGATGATGAATAAACGCACATAAAAGGAGACAAGAGATATATGGTGCATAACACAAGACTATATTTAGAACTCTGGCGGTTTTTCTTCACTAATTATTATATCGTGCAGTTTCTAATTTTTAAAAAAAAGTAACATAATAAAATTTGAGTTTTAAAAGGTTCCTTCATGTTCTAACTTGTAATCTATATATTGGGAGACCTCCACCAAACATTGGTTTACCGGTCAGTGAGATATATACATGGGGAAATAGAGCTCTCTCTCTATGTATTTATATACTTAGGCCTGTATAATACATATATTTGCCTCTTATTGTATCTTAGGGTGAATGCTTGCCATTTAGGTGTTGCCATGCCACTAATGTCAAGTTTATGTTGTGCTTCCATATTTAGCATGGACAATTCTGCACTTGCAGTGGGTTGAGGGCAATGTTGATGATAGCGATGTGACTGTTGACAGCAAATGGGTTGATTAAAAAGATCGGATTCAAAAAAGACAATCAGATTACAGGCATATGTTGTCTGGATACAATGGTAGCAGTGTGTGTACATCTGTCAGGCTTAGTGGACTGGGAAGCAGGTGGAGAGCACCTCTTCATTACTTATTCATCATCAGACCCTAGAATTTAACCTGAAGTCGTTACATCACAAATATAATATGACTTATATAATGTAATATCATTTAGATATGTTACAGCCCAAGAAGATGAGATTTTACAGGATGAAGTGTTATGCAATGTATACAGTAAAGTAATATCTGTATTCCATGTTGAGAAGGTTGTGTTGTGCAACCTCTGAAGGTATAAGTATGAAGGGTCATACCAGACTATACTTAGAACATGTCAACAGAAAAAATAAAACCCAGTGTTTAAAAAGAGTAGACATACAAATACATGCAAAATCTGCCATAACCTGTCAAAAATGCAAATATCTTTGCTACAAGGGCATAATACAAATGTATGTACTAGTATTAATCAAATTATTAAAGCAATAAGATTTAGGCTATATTCACACTTATATTCAATAAGCTGTATTTTCAATTCTAAAATGACGGCAAATAATTGATAAAAATGTTTTTAAAAAGACCACACTGTACACACCATTACAAAGCCACATTTTTCAAGACCATTTTCTGGCTGCTTTAGCTAAAAAAACAACAACAAAATAATAATCTGTAGACAAAATATGGCCATTTGTTTTTTTTTGGGCGATTTACAGCATCTAAGCATGGTTTATGGCGTCAATTTCTATACAATTTTAATAACATTTTACAAAATGGTCAATTGCTACAAAAGCAGATAAAAAACAGTGTTGGAGACTCACTCCCAAAGAGTAAACGCTGTCGATTTAACATTTTGGCTAAACATTGTGGTTACACATTGGAATACCACAGCGTTGAAAGGGGTACTCCGGTGGAAAACTTTTTTTTTTCTAAATCGACTGGTGCCAGAAAGTTAAACAGATTTGTAAATTACTTCTATTAAAAAAATCTTAATCCTTCCAGTACTTATTAGCTGCTGAATACTGTAGAGGAAATTCTTTTCTTTTTGGAACACAGTACTCTCTGCTGACATCTCTGTCCATTTTAGGAACTATCCAGAGCAGCATATGTTTGCTATGGGGATTTTCTCCCACTCTGGACAGTTCTTATAATGGACATTGATGTCAGCAGAGAGCACTGTGCTCGTGATGTCAGCAGACAAGACAAGATGGTTCATTGTAATTGAGGAACCTATACCCAGCCTGGATAAAGGTTCCTCAATTACTGGGTAAATTGGGGCCACCACATGGGTTCTAAAATGCAACTGCATTACAGCTTTTTAAAACCAGTCTAAATTAGGGAACTGATGATCACAAAATTCTATATCATAGCCTGCTAAATTAAAACATTATTACAAATATCTAAAATATTATCACAAATTTTGACTGGAATTGACTGGACAAAAATAAATTGTGCATGTTGTGTTTTGTGTCCAGTCGTTTGGATGGATTTTGTGAACCAAGCCTTAGTTCCAATGAGCTGCTGCTGAATTGCACCAAGAAAGTACAAAGTATAATTTCATGTGGAATCCTTGTAATAAATAAATAAAAATGTAAATTCTTGAAGCAAAATTACACATCGTTGCAGATTTCCCATTGATAAATGGGGCTCCACTTCTTTGCAAATTGCAGCTACTTTTGAGGTGAAATATGCATGGAAATCCATGTGAACTCCTCCTCAGATTGCATCAGCAGGAGTCCTGACATATACATTTGATATATACTTGTGTCAAGCCTTGTTCTGGTAGGTTTGTGGCTGTGCCATAAATTTTCCATTTTCTTGTGATGGATTTCATGGTGCTTTGCAAGACCTGTTGGTGAGCTCCTTGGCCTTCATGCTGCTGTATGTTCAGTAATGCTCTCTAACAAACTCTGAGGTCTTCACAGAACAGGTGTGTAATATTTCATTCCACTTCCAAATGATAGACTATTTTGTGTTGATCCATTCAATAAAATCCCAATGAAATAAACTTGAATATGTGGTTATACCATGACAAAATGTAGAAAAGTACTTATGCAAGGTCACATCTTTGTTGACAGATCATATTTTTGTGTTGGCCATCCCAGCGAGCTTTCAACATATGTATATTGCCTGCTTTAGTTGTGCAGGTAACTTTCCTTGTTTCCTACTTTCTTTTGCATTTTCCATCCTCCATAGTCGTAAAGTTAAAGGGGTACTCCTGTGGAAAACTTTTTTTTTTTTTTTTAAATGAACTGGCCACCACACCCCCTCCCATAGACTTGCATTAAGGAGGCGGGCCGTGATGTCATGAGGGGGCGGGGCCGTGACATCACGATGCTCCGGCCCCTGTATCACTGGTCATTGCGCACGGAGCGAGTCTGCTCTGTGCAGTAATGATAGCGGGGTGCCGCAGCCGAGATCCCAGGGGTACCCAGCAGCGGGACCCCGGCGATCTGACATCTTATCCCCTATCCTTTGGATAGGGGATAAGATGTCTAGGGGCGGAGTACCCCTTTAAGATTTTTTAATAGAAGTAATTTACAAAAAGTTTTCCACCAGAGTACCCCTTTAAAGGAATATTCCCTTTAGAAAAACATATCCCCTATCCACAGTGGGGGGTCCGACATTTGATCCCCCACCGAAACCCACTGCAGTATGCCTGAACAGTGGAGTAAATGCACCCTAAGGGTGCGTTCCCACAGAACATATACGCAGCGTATTTTATGCTGCGCAAATTTTACGGCAGCAGCGGGAAATACGCTGCGTATTCCTTGCTCACTATACACACAGGGCTTTCCGGCGGCAGCCCTATGTGTGCAGTGAGTTTTGGAGGCGGGGCCATGTGCCGGTGTGAGGTGTTTTTTTGTGCCCCCTTAGATCCATGCGTCCGCTCCTCCCCCAGCTCTCCGAAGATTTCCGAAGCTAGAACTGGGGGAGGGCAGAGCAAGGGGAGGGAGGAGGTTCACGCCCCCTCCCTGAGCTCGGCTGGACGCAGATCTCTACGGAACGCCCCCTCCCTGAGGACATAGATCGCCACGGCAGGTCCCCTCCCTCATCTCCCTTCCCTGAGGACGTAAATCTCCACGGCAGGTCCCCTCCCTCATCTCCCCGAGCTGAGGGTACAGTATGTCCCCCTTTAGCCTGTACAGTATGTTCCCCTTTAGCTGTACAGTATGTCCCCCTTTACACATAGAGCTCATTGGGAACACTGCTCTACGTCCTCAGCTCGGGGAGATGAGGGAGGGGACCTGCCATGGAGATTTATGTCCTCAGGGAGGGGAGATGAGGGAGGGGGCGTGAACCTCCTCCCTCCCCTTGCTCTGCCCTCCCCCAGTTCTAGCTTTGGAAATCTTCGGAGAGCTGGGGGAGGAGCGGACGCATAGGGCTGCCGCCGGAAAGCCCTGTGTGTATAGAGATCGAGGAATACGCAGCGTATTTCCCGCTGCTGACATAAATTTTACGCAGCGTCAAATACGCTGCGTATATGCCCTGTGGGAACGCACCCTTAGGCTAAATTTCCACTTGGTTTTTTTCTGGCAGTTTTTGGAATACTGCTACTACAGTTTTTGAGCCAAAGTCAGAAGTGGATCCATAAGGGCGGAGAAGTATAAGTCCTTCCTTTATATGTCCTATTCCTTTTGAATACACTTCTGGCTTTGCCTCAAAAACTGCAGTGGTAGATTTCCAAAAACTGCCAGAAAAAAACCAAGTGGAAACTTAGCCTTAATAGCAAAAGATTCCGTATAACTTATTATTAATTGATCTGAGGGTTCGATCACACTACTTTCTTGCCCCCATTAATCATATCCATCAGCATCCTGCCAAAAATGGGATTCTGATGTATACTCTTAAGGAAGCAGGAACCCAGTGTGATTATACCCTCAGATCAATAAATTACAAGTTATATTGAATTGACTTCTATGGCTGAACAGAGTCACCGCTCATGGACGCTTCGGTAAGCGGACTCATAACGGGGCTGTTGCACTTTCGAAATAGCAATTTCATCCAGAAAGGAGTCATTATGTGACTCTGTTTGACTATAGAAGTGAATAAGGACCGCTGTTCCATTAACAGTATAAGCCGGCATCACATTTTCTGCGGGACGCAAAGGGATACAAGAACATAGTGTGATCATACCCTGACCCTCTAACATTCTGGGCTTAGGAGACCAGTGGGCGGTCCTAATTAGGGACTGACAGCTATATACCTTATATAAGGAAGGGTGTCAATCACTGTGTAGGACCGCCCACTGGACTCCTATGCCCAAACCTCTAGCACAGGTGTAAACAGTTTCACGTGAGAGTAAAATGGTGGCATTTTTTCATGAGACAGTAGCTATGTTAGGCCTAACTGAAAGGTTGCAGTATACATATGAGATGTTTCAGCAATATGGCCATGCAACGTGATTTCAGAGACATTTAGACTTTTCTTTAGCTTTCACTTAATGTCTACATATAGTACACAGAAAACAGTCCCTGTCTGCACTAAGACATAACGTAAATCATTCTCGATGGGCGGTAACGAATGACGTCATGTTGGTGGAGCAGCTGTTTAGATGACAACACTATGCGGCTCGTACCATGCGTGCCACAGGAGGTAAATAATTTCTTGATCGATACCAGCATATTATTATTACCAAGAATGGGAACCTTATTGCTTTGACTTGAGTGTAAAAGTATTTTTCATATGTTATGATTCATATACAGCTGACGAAACTTTGCTAGAATATTCAGAAGTCCGTTGTCTAAAACGCGACCACCCCTGTAAAAAATGGATCAGGCCGAAGCGCAGGACTTGTTTTTCTTTCTGTCGCCGTGTAATCACAGATCCCTCCGCCAGGGTCGGCAGCTCCCGGAAGAGAGGTTAGGCTCCTGCCGCCGGCCTTGCTGCTCCTTCTTCGTGGTTCCCGGAGCTCATTTCCGCGATATTTCGGGCGAGGGGCGGATAGAGCCGGTGAATACGTCGAGTTTACTTCTCCCTTTCCGTTATTTTCACAGTCTTTATTCTATTTATTTCCGGTAACAGTGACAAATGTCAACTCCAGCGAGACGGCGCCTTATGAGAGATTTTAAAAGGTATGTGTGGACTATGTAATGGCGTCTGCCCGCGGGGAGTGATTCGGCGGAGCCGCAGCTGCGGGAGGAGGCGGGGGGGGGGGGGGGGGGGGGGGGGGGCTGTGGTTGTGTAACCCCCGAGCTCATGCTGTGTCCCCGGATGTCTCCACAGGCTTCAAGAGGATCCCCCCGCAGGAGTGAGTGGCGCCCCCTCCGAAAACAACATCATGGTGTGGAATGCAGTTATATTCGGGTAAGGAGGAACCCCAACTACAAGAGATCCAGGATTGTGACACTATTTTTGTGTTTCCCAACCAGCCTGCCTCCAGCTGTTGCAACACTACACCTCCCAGCATGCCCGGACAGCCAACGGCTGTCCGGGCATGCTGGGAGTTGTAGTTTTGCAACAGCTGGAGGCACTATGGGAAACCCGGCACTATAGTAAGGCCCTGTTGACATCGGAGTCTCCACAGGAATACTGGACAAAATGGTCCCAAAACCAGAACTCCATGCAATACCTACTACAGTCCCTCAACATACGATGGTAATTCGTTCCAAATGACCCATCGTTTGTTGAATCCATCGTATGTTGAGGGATTTGTGCAATGTAAAAAGTGCATTTAATACTGACCTGTCCCCGCCGCTCCGGACCGCGTCCTCACCGCTCCGGACCGCGTCCTCACCGCTCCCGATGCTGTCCCAGGGGCTACCGATGCTGTCCCGCTGCTCCGGTGTCGTCTTCGGGATCCTCCGGCTTTTTCCGCATCTTCTCTGGTGTCGGGGCCTCGCTTTCTGGTGACGTTATTACGCTGCTGTGTCGGGACGGCGTGCGTAGCGACGTAATAACGACGCCGGAAAGCGAGGCCCGATCAGCTGTGAGGACAGCTGGAGGTCCCTTACTGTACTCCGTACCGTCCATTCGTCGCTCCTTTACTGCTGCTAGCCATGGCATGCATTAGTAAAGGAGCGCAGATAACACTGATCTATGCTATGCTATGGCATATCATTGATCAGTGTATGCAATCTGCAGATTGCATGTAATAGTGCCCTATGGGGACTAAAAAAAACTGGAAAAAAAATAAATATATAATAATGTGGATTAACCCCTTCCCTAAGTTTAAATCACCCCCTCCCCCCTTAAATAAAATAATCTTTAAAAAAAATATAAAAGCCCTTCCTCTAATAAAAACTAAAAATAAAAAATAAATCCTTTGTTCCATAAAAAAAAAAACCCTGTCACATGACATAGAAAAAAGTATCGGTAATTGGTATTGGTGAGCGATGACGCAAACAGATGGGGCAGAGTCACAGCCGGAGCAATGGGGAGCTACAGGAGCTGGCAAGCACAAGTTCCCACCCAGGGGATTACTTGCGGGGCGGCCAGGGGGACTTTATAACTTAATATCCTCACCATCCCTGGGGGGCAAAAACTTCCCCCGGGGTGGTGAGGGTACCGATTTTAGCATATAGAACGCGTTGTCAAGCATTAAATATGCTAAAAGCTGTATAGCGGTATATGGCTATAGCTGGGTATGCACCAGTGCTGTCTTTAGCATTCTTCTCTAGTGGGGAAAAAAAATGGCGCTCCCTTTTTACTCTGGGCAGGACAGGCGCTCAACAGATTTCACTGACTGTAACAGGGGGGAGGGGGGGGGGGAAGGGGACCCTTAAGTCATATTTCCCATATACATAGCATGATAAGAATCGACAGAACCAAATCATCCGTAGGCCTGGTACCATGCCCCATTTCATGCATTGGGTCACCTGATGGGATGCAGAGTACATCCGATCCAGCTTGTTGCCTCTAGCGTTCTTATGCGGGATGGCTCTGGATCTCGAACTTATGGTGCCTTCTGTTTATGAATGCCAGTTCAGTATGCAGATTCTTGTGTTACAGTATTATATTCTGTCAGGTGCTGGAACTGTTGGGCTGGGTCCACACTACGTTTTGTCCCATACGGGAGCGCATACGGCAGGGGGGAGCTAAAAGCTCGCGCTCCCGTATGTGACCGTATGCGCTCCCGTATGCCATTCACTTCAATGAGCCGACCGGAGTGAAACGTTCGGTCGGCTCATTTTTGCGCCGTATGCGCTTTTACAACCGGACCTAAAACTGTGGTCAACCACGGTTTTAGGTCCGGTTGTAAAAGCGCATACGGCGCAAAAATGAGCCGACCGAACGTTTCACTCCGGTCGGCTCATTGAAGTGAATGGCATACGGGAGCGCATACGGTCACATACGGGAGCGCAAGCTTTTAGCTCCCCCCTGCCGTATGCGTTCCCGTATGGGACAAAACGTAGTGTGGACCCAGCCTTAAACTGGAGTGTAAGGGTCTATTCATATGTACAGTATTCTGCGCAGATTTGATGCTCAGGATTTGTCATTCAGCTTACATTGAAACCTGCAGCAGAAAATCCTGTGCATCAAATCTGCGCAGAATACTGTACATGTGAATAGACCCTAAAGGGGTTGTCCAGGACTATAGAGTTAATTTCTTTCAAAAACAGTGCCACACTTGTTCTTAGGTTGTGTGTGGTGCTGTTTTTGGAAGAAATTAGCTCTGTTTTTATAATCCTGGACAACCCCTTTTAAGTCATCTGAGACTAAATTTGGAACATTTTACCAAAATGCAGGAAAAGAATGAGCTTGGATGACTCCATATTTATGCATGTATTAAAATCTGCCATTATAGACATTTTATTTGTGAACGCCTGCCCATCCCACTGTGGCACCCATACAGCACCCAAGAGTATGGTGCCCGAAGCCTATCATGTACAATAAGAGCGGTATGTGATACCCTTCAGATATCATACAATTGTGACAAACTGTACTACATGGCATGGAATATCTTGTTCTTCATGTGTTCATATCGGGTCAAAAAGGATATTGCAAGGTACTCTTGTTTTTTAGACTTATGTGATTCTTAGGTTGGCCATAACCATTAAAGGGGGTCTCTAAAATGTGGACAAAATAGGGATATAAAAATAGAAGGGAGGAATATGTGCAACATAGATGAAGCCTGGACTATAAATGGGCCTAATGGGCGAGCAGGGGTACAAGATTAAGGCAATTTTTTTTTCATCTCTTGCTAACTACAGTTTTTTTATAGGTTTACCTATTCGTGGGGTTTTTGAGTTACAAACAACCAGTTTAGGCTAGTAATAGGAAGTAGCTGCCCAAACTGCCATAGACCTGCCTGTCTGCCCACAGGGCTTTTCTATTTTGGGAGCAAAAGCAAGTAACGTCTATCTCTATTTATCTGGGATGGAACAATAAGTTGGTCTGACCCCTAGTTCTAACTGCAGATGACTTGGTAGATGTCATAACCTACCAATATTGCCATGATCCTCCATAATAAAGCCTCGTATTGGCAACTTTATGTATTTAGGGGGTTAAGACCACTTTAGTGCTATCTGTTAGTGTCTGTGGTAGGCTGCTATTGATAAAACCTGATAGCAGTGTGTTGGTCTGCAAAATAAAGAGACAGCACATATAAAATAAAGACAATTCATAAGTTTCCCATTGGTTTGTTTCTACAGCTCCTACGCAGTCTCCATGGTAACAGACAACATACTCAATGTAGTCTGTCCCTGCAGCCACATTTCCTTCTTTCTGTTCACAATTTCTTGTTCCGAATGTATGTTAGCTCAAAGTGTGTGTGTGTGTGTGTGTGTGTGTGTGGGTGGGGCGGGGGGGGGGGGGGACGTCAAAAGTACTCGATTTCTTGATTATACTAGTTTGTTTGCTAACTGTAACCATGAAGATACATAGCAACAACTCTGTGTGAAAAATCCATCATGGGAACATGGTCGAAGACTAAATAAAAAATAGTAATTTAACTTCTACAGCAGTTGACAAGCTGTATATAGCCCCCTTTTAAATTGTCATAAAATCCTATTGTCCATTGTTTTGATGGGGCTCCAAAAAGAAGTATCTGCTGCATACAGGTCACACCTCATTGTGCGATTCCTGCTGAATTGGTCATTGTACTCACCAGTAATAACTAGTGCTAAACTTTACACACAACTCTCATAGTCCCTGTGGTGTTGGTGTTCAGGAGTAAGAGAAAAAGTACCTTACTCTTATATTGCTATGTATCGCTTATCATGCTTCATGCTCTGGTATGTGATGCCCGGGCTGTTGTATGTAGAGGCCTAGTTATATGATTAGGCTCAGGCCCCGTTTATATAGTCATACTAGTGGAGTACCTGACGTTGCCCGGTTTATCCTTCCTAATCCTTTTTGGGTAGGAAAATCAACAAAGGAGGAAGCTTTTGACTTCATGTCCTGTCCCCCTGCATGGGACTTGAAACAAAAACCCATTTTTTATAGAAGGGTGTAGTTAAGGGTTAATTTAACCCCTTAAGGACCAAGCCCATTTTCACCTTAAGGACCAGTGTGTTTTTTGCACATCTGACCACTGTCACTTTAAGCATTAATAATTCTGGGATGTTTTTACTTTTCATTCTGATTCCGTGACATATTCTCCTTTTAGTGGTGTATTTTCGTCCATACTTGCTTCCTTTCTTGGTGGAAAAATTCCAAAATTTGATGAAAAAATTTAAAATTTTTACATTTTCCTAACTTTGAAGCTCTCTGCTTGTAAAGAAAATAGACATTCCAAATAAATTATATATTGGTTCACATATACAATATGTCTACTTTTATATTTTCATCATAAAGTTGATATGTTTTTTTTTTACTTTTGGAAGACATCAGAGGGCTTCAAAGATCAGCAGCAATTTTCCACAAAATTTTCAAAATCAGAATTTTTCAGGGACCAGTTCAGTTTTGAAGTGGATTTGAAGGGCCTTCATATTAGAAATTCCCCATAAATGACCCCCATTATAAAAACTGCATCCCTTTTAAAGTATTCAAAATGACATTCAGTAAGTGTTAATCCTTTAGGTGTTTAACAGGAATAGCAGCAAAATGAAGGAGAAAACTAAAAAAAACTCAATTTTTTTTACTCATGTTCTTGTAGAACCAGTTTTTGAATTTCTACAAGGGGTAATAGGAGAAAAAGCCCCCAAAAATTTCGAACCCAATTTCTCTCGAGTAAGAAAATATCTTTGTGTGTGTGTGTGTGTGTGTGTGAAGTGTTTGGGCGCAGTAGAGGGCTCAGAAGAGAATGAGTGACACTGGGATTTTGGAGAGTGAATTTTGCTAAAATGTTTTTTTTTGGGTGCATTTCGCATATAGGAAACCCCTATGGCGCCAGAACAGCAAAAACAAAAAACACATGGCATACTATTTTTGAAAACTACACTCTTCAAGGCACATAACAAGGGGTCCAGTGAGCCTTAACACGCCGCAGATGTTTGATGACTTTTGCGTTAGTAAGATGAGTAAATATATATATTTTTTCACTAAAGTGCGTTTTTCCCCCAAATTTACCAATTTTACCTAAGGGTAATGGGAGAAAATGCCCCCCAAAATTTGTAACCCCATCTCATCCGAGTATGGAAATACCCCATGTTAGGACGTAAAATGCTCTGCGTGCGAACTACAATGCTCAGAAGAGGAGTCACATTTGGCTTTTGGAAAGCAAATTTGCTGAAATGGTTTTTGGGGGGCATGTTGCATTTAGGAAACCCCTATGGTGCCAGAACAGCAAAAAAAAAAACACATGGCCTACTATTTTGGAAACTACACCCCTCAAGGAATGTAACAAGGGGTACAGTGAGCCTTAACACCCCACAGGTGTTTAATTACTTTTGTTGGTGTAAATGAGAAAAAAAAATTTTCACTAAAATGCAGTCCCCCAAAAAAAAAAGTTTACAAATTTTTTAAAAGGGGTTATAGGAGAAAATGCCCCCCCAAAATTTGTAACCCCATTTCATGAGTAGGGAAATACCCCATACGTGGATGTAAAGTGCTCTGCGGGCAAACTACAGTGCTCAGAAGAGGAGGAGCGCCATTGAGCTTTTGGAGAGAGAATTTGTTTGGAATGGAAGTCAGGGGCCATGTTCATTTACAAAGCCCCCATGGTGCCAGAACAGTGGACCCCCCCACATGTGACGCCATTACATTTGTCATTTTCAGGGACCACCGTTCCAAAAATCTGTCAGACACCTGTGGGGCGTCAATTCTCACTGCACCCCTTATTACATTACGTGAGGGGTGTAGTTTCCAAAATGGGGTCATATGTGGGGGGGGGGGGGTTTCATTGTTCTGGCACTATGGGGGCTTTTTAACCCCTTAAGGACCGGGGTTTTTTCCATTTTTGCATTTTCGTTTTTTGCTCCTTGCCTTTAAAAAATCATAACTCTTTCAATTTTGCACCTAAAAATCCATATGATGGCTTATTGTTTGCACCACCAATTCTACTTTTTAATGACGTCAGTCATTTTGCCCAAAAATCTACGGTGAAATGGGAAAAAAAATCATTGTGCGACAAAATAGAAAAAAAAACGCTGTTTTGTAACTTTTGGGGGCTTCCGTTTCTACGTAGTACATTTTTCGGTAAAAATGACACCTTATCTCTATTCTGTAGGTCCATACGATTAAAATGATACCCTACTTATATAGGTTTGATTTTGTCGGACTTCTGGAAAAAATCATAACTACATGCAGGAAAATTAATACGTTTAAAATTGTCATATTCTGACACCTATAATTTTTTTATTTTTCCGTGTATGGGGCGGTATGAGGGCTCATTTTTTGCGCCGTGATCGGAAGTTTTTAACGGTACCATTTTTGCATTGATAGGACTTATTGATCAAAAAGTGACCAAAAATGCACTATTTTGGAATTTGGGATTTTTTTGCGCGCACGCCATTGACCGAGCGGTTTAATTAATGATATATTTTTATAATTCGGACATTTCCGCACGCGGTGATACATATATGTTTTTATTTTTATTTACACTGTTTTTTTTTTTTTTATTGGAAAAGGGGGGTGATTCAAACTTTTAATAGGGGAGGAGTTAAATGATCTTTATTCACTTTTTTTTTTCACTTTTTTTTTTTTTACAGTGTTATAGGTCCCATAGGGACCTATAACACTGCACACACTGATCTCCTATGCTGATCACTGGTTTCTCATAAGAAACCAGTGATCAACGATTCTGCCGCATGACTGCTCATGCCTGGATCTCAGGCACTGAGCAGTCATTCGGCAATCGGACAGCGAGGAGGCAGGTAGGGGCCCTCCCGCTGTCCTGTCAGCTGTTCGGGATGCCGCGATTAGCCGCGGCTATCCCGAACAGCCCGACTGAGCTAGCCGGGAACTTTCACTTTTAGCCGCGCGGCTCAGCTCTGAGCGCGCGGCTAAAGGGTTAATAGCGTGCGGCGCCGCGATCGGCGCTGCACGCTATTAGAGGCGGGTCCCGGCTTCACTATGACGCCGGGCCCGCCGTGATATGACGCGGGGTTACTGTGTAACCCCGCGTTATATCAGAAGAGCAGGACCAAGGACGTACCGTTACGTCCTTGTTCCTTAAGGGGTTAAACACATGGCCTTCAATTCCGGACAAATTTTCTCTCCAGAAGCCCAATGGCGCTCCTTCTCTTCTGAGCATTGTAGTGCATCGGCAGGGCACTTTACATCCACATATGGGGTTCTACACACATTACTCAGAAGGAATAGGGTTACAAATTTTTGGGGGGCTTTTTTCTTATTTTCCCTTGTGAAAATGAAAAAAAAACACCAGCATTTATTTTCCCATCCAACTTTAATGAAAATTCCTGTGAGGTGTTAAGGCTCACTATACCCCTTGTTCCGTTCCGTGAGGGGTGCAGTTTCCAAAATGGGGTCACGTGGGTATTTTTTTGCGTTTATGTCAGAACCGCTGTAAAATCAGCCAGAGCATTTTACGCCCACATATGGGATATTTCCGTACTCAGGAGAAATTGCGTTACACATTTTGGGGGCTTTTTATTTTTATTTCCTTTTTTTCCTTTTTACCTCTTGTGAAAATAAAAAGTATGGGGCAACAACAGCATTTTAGTGTAAAAAAAATTTTTTTTTTTACACCAACAGGCTGGTGTAGACCCCAACTCTTCCTTTTCATAAGGAGTAAAAGGAGAAAAAGCCCCCAAAATTTGTAGTGCAATTGCTCCCGAGTACGGAAATACCCTATATGTGGCACTAAACTGTTGGCTTGAAATACGACAGGGCTCCAAAGTGAGAGTGCCATGCGCATTTGAGGACTAAATTATGGGTTGCATAGGGGTATTCTACGCCAGTGATTCCCAAACGGGGCTTCTCCAGCTGTTGCTAAACTCAATGCTGGGAGTTGTTTTTGCAACAGCTGGAGGCTTTATTGGGGGACAGTGTACCCTTTTTTTTTTTTTTTTGTTAGTGTAGTGTTTATAGGGTACATTCACACTGGCGGGGGTTTACAGTGAGTTTTCCCGCTAGGAGTTTATGCTGCGTCAGAAAATTTGCCGCAGCTCAAACTTGAAGAAGGAAACTCACTGTAAACCCCCCCCCAGGTGTGAATGTACCCTCCAGCTGTTGCAAAACTACAACTCCCAGCATGCACTGACAGACCGTGCATGCTGGGAGTTGAACTTTTGCAACAGCTGGAGGCACACTGGTTGGAAAACCTTCAGTTTGGTTCTGTTTGCCTAACTCAGTATTTTCCAACCAGTGTGCCTCCAGCTGTTGCAAAACTACAACTCCCAGCATGTTCTGATCACCGAAGGGCATGCTGGGAGATGTAGTTATGCAGCAGCTGGAGGTACGCAACTACAACTCCCAGCATGCCTAGACAGCTTTTTGGGCATGCTGGGAGTTGTAGTTTTGCTACAGTTTAGAGACCACTGTATAGTAGTCTCAAAACTGTAGCCCTCCAGATGTTGCTAGGCAGCTACTCACCGGCTTCTGTAGGGGGATCGGGGGTGTCTTGGGCAACCCCGATCCCCTTATTTTCCGTGTCACCAGAGACCTGTGTGACTCGGAATCACCGCAAATTGCTGGTGTGAATTCATCCTGGTCCGGTCCCCGCCCGGTGGGGACTGAAAGTCCCCTAAGTGGTTGAAGTTTTTTTAAAACTGTAAAGTAATTTACAAATCTGTTTTAAGGATAGTTTCAGATAGCGGGTGGTCCGACCGCAGGGACCCCCTGCAATCTCTTGTACGGGGTCCCGGCAGCCCGCGGGAAGGGGGCATGTTGACCACCGCACAAAGCAGCAGCTTACACTCCCCCTCAATACAGCTCCTATGGGAGATCTGCCTTTAGCAATCTCCGGCTCTGCCATAGCGCTGTATTGAAGGGGCGTGTTGGCTGCTGCTTCGTGCGGGGGTCAACCCCCTGTACGAGAAATTGCAGGGGGTCCCAGCAGTCGGATCCCCCACTATCTGAAACTTATCCCCTATCCTTAGGATAGGGGATATGTTTTTCAGGACTGGATATCTCCTTCAACTTTCTGGGACCAGTTGATATTTAAAAAAATTAATAAATGTTTTCCACTGGAGTACCCCTTTTAACTATTATATAAAATTTTATTTGACATATAAGTAACATGTGACTAGGTATTATTGAAATATCTTCAGCCGTACAGAAGTTATGTGGGAACATACATTTCCCATAGATTTGTATGGGACTTTGAACAAAAACCCCAACCCTGGCAAATGGGGGTGAGTAAGGGTTCTCACTGCACCCCTTATTACATTACGTGAGGGGTGTAGTTTCCAAAATGGGGTCATATGTGGGGGGGGGGGGGTTTCATTGTTCTGGCACTATGGGGGCTTTTTAACCCCTTAAGGACCGGGGTTTTTTGCATTTTCGTTTTTTGCTCCTTGCCTTTAAAAAATCATAACTCTTTCAATTTTGCACCTAAAAATCCATATGATGGCTTATTTTTTGCACCACCAATTCTACTTTTTAATGACGTCAGTCATTTTGCCCAAAAATCTACGGTGAAATGGGAAAAAAAATCATTGTGCGACAAAATAGAAAAAAAAAAACGCTGTTTTGTAACTTTTGGGGGCTTCCGTTTCTACGTAGTACATTTTTCGGTAAAAATGACACCTTATCTCTATTCTGTAGGTCCATACGATTAAAATGATACCCTACTTATATAGGTTTGATTTTGTCGGACTTCTGGAAAAAATCATAACTACATGCAGGAAAATTAATACGTTTAAAATTGTCATATTCTGACACCTATAACTTTTTTATTTTTCCGTGTATGGGGCGGTATGAGGGCTCATTTTTTGCGCCGTGATCGGAAGTTTTTAACGGTACCATTTTTGCATTGATAGGACTTATTGATCAAAAAGTGACCAAAAATGCACTATTTTGGAATTTGGGATTTTTTTGCGCGCACGCCATTGACCGAGCGGTTTAATTAATGATATATTTTTATAATTCGGACATTTCCGCACGCGGTGATACATATATGTTTTTATTTTTATTTACACTGTTTTTTTTTTTTTTTTTATTGGAAAAGGGGGGTGATTCAAACTTTTAATAGGGGAGGAGTTAAATGATCTTTATTCACTTTTTTTTTTCACTTTTTTTTTTTTTTACAGTGTTATAGGTCCCATAGGGACCTATAACACTGCACACACTGATCTCCTATGCTGATCACTGGTTTCTCATAAGAAACCAGTGATCAACGATTCTGCCGCATGACATTGCTGTGCCCCAGTCCATGTGTTTGGCCCTATTCTTTAGAATAACTTCTGTCCTGTGGTTATAATAATTATATATGTAGACTCTAGTCAGGTCTGAAATAGTTACATTCTTTGCTAGGGACCATAGTCCTGTGATGGGACCTGGCTTATTGTATAAAGGAAAGTATGGTAGTGGGGCATTTTGTCCCCCCTCCTGGGACACTGCAGGTTTTCAGACTAGTGCAGATCGGCATAAGTGCTAAAAGTCCATCTGTGAGGTACCTGGACCACAAAGAATGTGAATCTGGAGGTTTGCAGCCTTAGGGACACCTAGGCTATGTTCACACAGTGCAATGTCTGCACAAAAAATTTCTGTGCAGACATTCTACAGACAGTGGAGTTCCGGTGTAGTCTCATAGATGGTAATGCTTTTCATAGCAGAATCCACAAAAACATTGAATGCCAGAATCAGGATTTAAGAATTCTGTGTCCACAGAGCAGTAGAATCCTATTGAAATTAGTTAGTCTCTGCTTTATGCGAAATTCCGCACCGATGTTCTACCGTGTGAACTTAGCCTAGGTCCACCCTGAGGAATTTACATGCAGAAATCTGTAAAGTGCCATTGACTTCAGTGGTCTTTCTGCTTCTTTGTTCACACTGAGGAATTTCAGAGGCAGAATTTCCAACAAGAAATTGTATTCCATCAGGAGATAGAACATGTTCATTCTTCTAGCTGATCAGTCAATGGGACTTTATATTTCCTAACAAAATAAGTTTTGAGTGGAATAGACGTTGAATTTCCTAGTTAGCATTCCACGCCAACTAGGTTATGTCACCGTGAACATACCCTTAAAAGGGAAGATTGTAGCCTGTGTGAGGAATACATTTGTTGGCTGTTGTGTTGGGTGGCTGGTAGTAAACCTGTATAGACAGGGACGAGATCTGCATAGTCCAGTGTTAGCCAAAGAGGGTGCCTCCATGTGTTGCAAAACTACAACTCCCAGCATGCCTGGATAGCTAAAGGCTGTCCAGCCATGCTGGGAGTTGTAGTTTTTTAACATCTGGAGGCACCCTGGTGTGAATGCTGTATTTTTGTTGGCTACTGAAAATTATAGACAGTAGAAGCGCCCCCCCCCCCCCCCAACTGCTTGTATGTTTGTTGTACCTGCAGGAGTTTGGTTACAAGGGCCGGTCATATGTGAGCGTGAATTGTTTACTACTTGTCAGTTCCTGCCCCACCCACTACTTTTCCTTATCTCAGGGTTTCTATGAAAATACAGAAACCCTGAAAGCAGCTGTGAGTGTTTTTCAGGAAATTCTTTTAGATATTTAATAGCAGAATTCCTTCTGTGTTGGTATTACATTGTGTTTATGCAAACCAGGCCTTTATCATCATGCTATTTCACTTAAAGATATAACTGTTTTGTGCTGTTTTATTCCGTTCTGTTATTGGTAAATTGTGTCTTTCAGAACCCTTGGCTTTAACAGGGTCTGCAGAGTTTCTGGCATGGTGTCGGATGATTTACCAGACAGTAGAGATGCAACATGTTCTTATAATTTGTTCCCCAGTGGAACCTCATCTCCACATAAGAGTAGAAGATAGTCATGGCAGTCAATGTTGGCACCCCTGAAATTTTTCTAAAACATGAAGTATTACAGAAAAGGATTGCAGTAACACATGTTTTGCTATACACATGTTTATTCCCTTTGTGTGTATTGGAACTAAAGCAAAAAGGGAGGGAAAAAAAAGCAAATTGGACATAATGTCACACCGAACTTAAAAAGTGGTCTGGACAAAATTATTGGCACCCTTTCAAAATTGTGGAAAAATAAGATTGTTTCAAGCATGTGATGCTCCTTTAAACTCACCTGGGGCAAGTAACAGGGCAATATAAAAATCCCACCTGAAAGCAGATAAAAAGGGGAGAAGTTCACTTATTCTTTGCATTGTGTGTATGTGTGTCACACTAAGCATGAACAACAGAAAGAGAACTGTATGAGGACTTGAGAGCCAAAATTGTGGACAAAATATCAACAATCTCAAGGTTACAAGTCCATCTCCAGGCATCTAGATTTGCCTTTGTCCACATTGTGCAACATTATCAAGAAGTTTGCAACCCATGGCACTGTAGCTAATCTCCCTGGGCCTGTCAACGCAGGATAGTCTGGATGGTGGATAAGCAGCCCCAAACAAGTTCCAAAGATATTCAAGCTGTCCTGCAGGCTCAGGGCGCATCAGTGTCAGCGCAAACTATCTGTTGACATTTAAATGAAATGTAACTCTATGGCAGGAGACCCAGGAGGACTCCACTGCTTATACAGACATAAAGCAAGGCTACATTTTGCCAAAATGAACTTGAGTAAGCCAAAATCCTTCTGGGAAAACTTCTTGTGGACAGATGAGACAAAGATAGAGCTTTTTGGTAAAGCACATCATTCTAGGGTTTACAGAAAACAGAATGAGGCCTACAAAGAAAAGAACACAGTAACTACAGTGAAATATGGTGGCGGTTCAATGATGTTTTGGGGTTGTTTCGCTGCCTCTGGCACTGGGTGCCTTGAATGTGTGCAAGGTATCATGAAATCTGAGGATTACCAACGCATTTTGAGTCGCACTGTACAGCAAAGTGTCAGAAAGCTGGGTTTGCATCCGAGATTTTGGGTCTTCCAGCAGGACAATGACCCCAAAAATATGCCAAAAAGCTCCCAGAAATGGATGGCAAAAAAGCGCTGGAGAGTTCTGAAGTGGCAGCAATGAGTCCAAATCCCATTGAACACCTGTGGAGAGATTTTAAAATTGCTGTTGGGAAAAGGCGCCTTCCAATAAGAGAGGTTTTATTGATGGTTATAGGAAGCGACTGATTTCAGTTATTTTTTCCAAAGGGTGTGCAACCAAATATTAAGTTAAGTGTGCTAATAATTTTGTCCAGCCAATTGTTGGAGTTTGGTGTGACATTATGTCCAATTTGCTTTTTTTTCCCTCCCTTTTTTTGGTTTAGTTCCAAAACACACAAAGGGAATAAACATGTGTATAGCAAAACATGTGTTACAAACATGTGTTAATCCTTTTCTGTGAGAAATACTTCACTTTTTTTTTTTTTTTTCTAGAAAAATTTCAGGGGTGCCCACATTTACAGCACTGTAGTTAAATATTTGGATCTTTCATAACCCAAAATTATACTTGCATTGGGTTCTAAAGTGAAGGGGTTTGGGAACTCAGCGTACTTTATTTATTTATTTTTTTTCTCCTCAAATCTTTAGACATTTAAATGTGTAATACTTTTTATCAGTCATTTTCTAATCTTTTTTGTTTTCTTCCCCCACAGACCAGAAGGAACTCCATTTGAAGATGGTAAGTAAATGGAGCACCCCCTTCAGTGAATGTTTCTCTCTTAAATTGCATTGCATTCTTTATTAAATACAAGCATCTTAAAATAATGTATACAGTATCTGCATGCGGTATTCCACCTTAGAAATTTATTTCATATCCATAGGACATGCTGAAACCTAGAAGGGGCTTTTTCCTGAAACTGTTGCCACAAAGATGAAAGCATACAATTATCTAAAATGTATTTTATATGCTGTGTAATTCTTCCTTGACTGGACAGATTGAAGAATTTCACAAATTGACTTGTGACCTACTATGACAGAGAATTGCTGCAAGAATATGGAGGGGTATCCACATTGGCATATTCACACAGTTGTGTGGATTATGCAGCAACTTTTGTTGCAATTTAAAATAAAAACCTGGTTAAGGCTGTATTCACATCTCGTTTTTGCAATACGGTTGCCGTATCTGGTTTAATTGAAAAAAAAAAAACTATCGAACCGTATTGCAAACCATATATATATAATATATTTAATTTATTTTTAATTTTTTTCATTGTAAACCGTATGCCAACCGTAGCATCAGGTTGTGTACGTTTTGCATCATTTACGGTTGTATACGGTTTTTAACGGTACACCAAACCGTAGTCTACTAGGGTTTTGTGTCCCGGTCAAAAACCATATCCAACCTGTATACGGTTATTTTAAAATGAAGTTCTATGGTAACCGTATTGAACCGTATGTGCATACGGTTACATCTGGTTTGCACAATACTGTTTTTTGTTTTTTGGTTTTTTTTTAAATTTTTTTTGGGTGGGAAGTTCAATAAAAAAGAACTTTATTTAAAATGTTGACAGACAAACATAAAACCGTATCCATTTTTTTTTTTCAAGGAAAATATATTAAAACCTATGCAAACAGACATCCGTTTTCAAACCGTATACGGTTTAAAAACGTGATTAGGCATATACGGTTGCATACGTTTCGGTCCGGTTCGGAGACATACGCTTTTAGTACAGAAAGGGGATACGGCAACCGTATTGCAAAAACGAGATGTGAATGCTGCCTAAAAAAAAAGTGTTCCCATTCTCAGTCAATGTGTACCTGGCCTCCAGCAATGACATGTCATATATGTCTGCTACAGCTACTGATTGTATGCATCATCGCTGGAGGCCAGGCGGACGTAGAACTGCTGAGAAATCAGAGGCTAGCATTTTTATTTTTTTTGTGCGGGGTGTAGGGGCGGTGCTGGTGTGATCTTGTACATAATTTGTAACAAAATCTGCAGTATTTGATTTTTTTGTTATTGACTTTAGTAAGGGAATTTATAAATTTATATAGGCATTCTAGTTTTTGCTTATAAAGGGCAGCATAGGCATAAATTGGACATTATCAGAGAGATTCTTATGTATACCTTGTGCTCCGCCATCTATTTTCAGCCATTTCATTCATATTTTCTTATTAATATGGATGTCTGTGTTTTCCATGATGCCACTGGCTTTTCAGAGAGTGAGTGGAGTCGCATCACTGCAGGTCACCTAATCAGATCACCCTTATTAGGCTGCTGGCGTCCAGCCAGGAGAACTGCTAAGTCCCAAAAGTGGATTGGTGTAAACTCTCCTTATATGCAGCTTTGATGCATTTTCTTATTCAAACTGCATTTTTTTATTAAGAGAAATATTGCCATGACTTGAAGTCCTTTTGTGTGTTTTTGACTTTTTTTGTGTTTTTTTTTTCCTTTCTGTGTTGGCCATGTTTAAACTGCAAATCTAATTTTTTCCGCCACTTACTGTATTCCCTTCATATTTATCTGCATATCTGGATGGGAAAATCTACAGCATTTCTACCACCTGTAAACCTCACCAAAAAGTCACTGATCTCTTCAGTACTCGTAATATCAATATTTGTTTAGGTTAGTGCTTCTGAACTAGGGTGCTTCCAGCTTTTACAAAACTACAACCACCAGAATAGCCTTGAGAAACACTGGTCTAGGTACAGTGCATGTCCTTGTGGCTGAAACACTCGTGAACGCAATGACTATTGGGGGATCCGCATACATTCGGTTGTGTAGTGTATGCCACCTATGCCAGACACAATTTTTCAATAGTCTTACTAGATGTCAGGGTGCTGTCTGACTTCACAAGTTACTGATCAGAAGGGACTGAGGTAAAAGTTAAGAAATTGAAGCAGTTGCTCATGAGGATCATTCATATTCAGAACCATTAAAACAATTAAGGGCTTGATCTGATTGGTTGCCATCAGCAAGTGCTATACTTTAAAACCAGAGCCCACAATACGTATTCTCTAACACATGTTGTTGGCCTCCTATATAGGTGCGTATACTCTCTGTAGTTAACAGTGAAGTATTCCATGGATGTGATGAATATTAAAAAACAAATGCCATACGTTAAACACACTGCATCACACTGGGCGTTTATTTTGGCATTTACAGGAACCGGTCAGGCAACAAGAACAAATAGTTCTGTGCCGCGTAATTATTTCATTGTTGAAGTAGACGACTGCAGAGTACACAGCTGTGAGCTGACATTCTAGAGATCTCTCCACTAACACGTTATCTAAGTACTGTAAAATGAAGGCACAATGTATGAGGGTCACAGCTAATGGGTATGACATTTGTACCTTCAGTCCTTTTCTCGGCTCCTCAATGGGTGGGTGTCCATAGCCATATGTTATAGATGGAAGTAATTAGGGAGCAGAGGATTAATTTCAGCTCATTATACCCAAACATATTTTCAGTCTATGAATAGACTGGAGCGTATGGTGACTGCAGCGTGGGCAGTCATACGCCCAGCTACAGTATTTATTTACTAGACTTGTGCCTCTGTATTAAACATATAGACCTTGTAGGAAAATTATCATTGTATGGAGACTATATTTTTGCTCCAAATTTAATCAGTTACTTTTGTCGTGACATTTTGCAACTTTTAGGTGAGTCTCTACTCACGATTGCCTCCACACGCAAAAATGTGGAAAGAGTTCACCCAACATTTATAGATTTCCCCTTGTGTTTATTGTATCCATCATTAGTTTCTTACTTATGGTGGTTTTTGAGACTACATGTGCCTTGAAGCCCATATTTTGGAGGTTCTTTTGTATGCCTTGTGTGTTCCTGTTTTTGTTGAGTATGTGTTGTGTGGTCGGCCATCTTGATACCTTCCTTCCCTCAGATATGATCCATCTAACACAGACTACATTTCCTGTGATGCCTCGCAGGCATGGTAGGGTAGAGTCGCATACTGCCAATTTGCTGTATCTGTAGGAGTCCGTGGAGTTTTATAACTCTGCAGCTAATCCATGTAGGGACTCGACTACTTTACATCACTGCTCTCCTGCTTGCATATAGCATAACTGATCTCTTCAGCAGTACAACAGAGGGTGGGGTCATGACTAGGAGTACTTTACTAGCTTTATCGTCATAAATTGCATATAGTTCTGTTGTATGCTTTTGTGCCATAACTTGGTGTGTATTATACTGCATTTTCTATGGATATGGTGTCAGTCAGTGCCCACACAAGTACATACTGATCCCATGTTCCCTTCTATCTGATCACACTTCTTCTTCTGTGGTAATAGATGCAGTGGGTGCAAGCAGGGTTTGCAGAAATGTCTTTAGAAAGGATTTTTCTAGTTGCCATAGTGACATTGCGAATAGGATATGTCCAGTACTGTATGTATCGATATGTTTGTCATAATTTTTTTTTATTCTTTGTAGGAACGTTTAAACTCACAATAGAATTCACAGAAGAATATCCAAATAAACCACCCACAGTTCGATTTGTATCAAAAATGTTTCATCCGAATGGTAAATGTTAGGTTCATTTGTACTTTTTGGCATCCTGCAACTGACTGTATCTAGATAGGCTGCCCGAAATTACTGAATGGTAGAAAAATGTGGCGGTAACCACTGCTGTGTACGATAATCTGGATATATTGAAGGAGATGTCTCATGGATAAAAACTTAAACCCTACCTGAGGGCCCTTGCATTCTCCTGTATCGCGCCCCGGCTAGCTCCTGTATCGAGCCGGCACGCCCCCCTCCATATATCTCTATGGGAGAGCCATTCAGCTCTCCCATAGAGATATATGGAGGGGGCGTGGTGGCCTCTACTTTGGGCGGGGGTTGTGACGCTGCTCCAGGGGAGACTCGGGGCTCTCCTATCAGGAGATTGTGGGAGGCCCCAGCCCTCGGACCCCCAGCGAACTAAAACTTATCCTCTATCCTGTGGATAAGGGAAAAAGTTGTTATCCATGAGACTACTCCTTTAATCTATTTCTATAGACATTAGTTGAAAGTTTGGCACAAGAAAAAATAAAATTTGTCTATGATTGACAAGTCGTGGACCAAATATTATTCATGTTGGGAGGAGGATAGATGGGACCGATGGGGTTTCTCAGGCTGGCCTTACACCTTAAGATTTGCATTGGCTAAGATTTTACTCTGCCCCTGCCTAGAAATGTCGGGGAGAGAAGGGTCGGGCAGTTGGATTTAAACATTCTTTTTATTCTTGGAAGATAATCCATCTGCAGAGTTGTGTGGCAGCAGCTTATTTCAGTCTCCATTCAGTAGTCATACATGCTTGGCCAAAAGTATACATGTGTATGGGGGATGCTGGGAGAGAGAGCTGCCAGTTAAACAAGCATTTGGCTGCCTGCAATCTAATGGCCAGCATTGGATATGATCTAGAACTCAAGATAAGTGCATATTTGATAAGTGGGGTGTAATAAGGATATGTCATTTAATACTATTGGGGGAGATTATGCCAGTCTCACTTAGGGCCTTGATGCAGATTTTTGTGCTGAATTTTATATAGGGCAGTGTTGTTCTTTACCATTTTTAATAGGAAAATATATCATTAAAATTTCTGTCCAGATTGAGTAATATCTTTTAGTTATTGGCCTGAAATTTTCTAGGCACATTGGCCCAGATTTATCAAACTGTGTGAGAGAAAAAATAGGGATTTCCCCCCAGCAGCCAATCAGAGCTCAGCTTTCACTCTACCAGAGATCGTTAGCTGAGCGGTGATTGGTCGCTGTAGGAAAATCACTCATTTTTTCTGTCATAGTTTGATAAATCTGGGCCATTGTTCCTTTACACTTTAAAACTGAGGACAAAATATTGACAGTATAGTGTCCTAGCTATGGCTGTGCTTTACTTACACATGCATTACTTTCTCCTCAGTATATGCTGATGGCAGTATATGTTTGGACATTCTTCAGAATCGTTGGAGTCCAACATACGATGTTTCTTCAATTTTAACGTCTATACAGGTAGGTGCAGTTGTCATAGATGGTATATGTTGCATATTAATGCTATGGTACAAAATGTAACACACACTCTCCTTTTTCCTTTTTCTTTATTCGTAGTCACTGCTGGATGAACCAAATCCAAACAGTCCTGCAAACAGCCAGGCAGCTCAACTGTACCAAGAAAACAAGCGTGAATACGAGAAAAGGGTTTCCGCAATAGTGGAACAGAGTTGGCGTGACTGTTGACACTTGCCCTTGTATATGAACACTCTGATCAAGAGGAACCATTTATATATATGAAGTGTTTGAGTGATCTTCCTCTTGCTAGAATCTTTACATTTACATCAACTGAAAAATGGCTGTTGTGCTGTCACTGACTCCTTTAGCCCCAGCTGATGCTTTTTTCTTCTTCCCTCCCCCCCCCCCCCCCCCCCCCCATCCCCCCCACCCTCGGATACCTGAGAGCATTCGTGTTGAAAACAAATGTACTGTACGTGGGTTATTTGCAAAAGGTTACTATGTCTGATCAATCATTCACTGTTTTATCTTTTATACAAGAGCATCAACCACCATCTGTGTCTCTGCTGAATAAGGACTGACCAGTCTGCCAACAGACATGGACAATCGACTAGTAACACTGCTCATGTGCATGCTTAGTTTTTTTTTTATCTTTCATTATATTTTAAGTAATCTTCACATCCTGGATTTGTTGGTTGGGTAAAATATTGTTCTCAACTTCAGTGTTCTGTTTCTTTTCCACACTTCATAGATCACAAAGAACAGGCATGTTTGTTCCTTGTTCTTCAATTAGTGAAATTTAGGTTTTGGTTTTTTTTTTTCCCCCACCCCTGCAAAAAAAGAACAACTTTATGTACTTCCCCATAGGCTGCAGTTTTCATGCAGCCCTCTTGCACAAAAGCATTCGTGTTACCATAGTCTTACATGGACTTGCTTTATGCAGCTTGGAGGTGATCTTAAAGGGAAAAGATAGAGGGGCTGTCCATAATAGCCAAGCGGGTTGCTGCTTTTATTTTTCAAAGAACCTGAAAAATAAAGGCGTGAATCTGATTTTGACATTTCCTCTTATTCTAGTGCATATTAATCTAATGTGGTTTTACATCTAATCAAGTAATATACAGAATGGAAACAAAGTTTCCCGGAGTTAAAGTCCATGCAAAGTGCATAAACACAGTCACATTTGTGAGAGAATACTTACATTGAAATTTAAGGTCTAGTCTCCTTAGTGTGTTAATAGAGGATCACCATGTGTCAGGACCCCACATCATAGCAGATTCATAGATCGAGTTTGAGAATGTACAGATGACAGAAAAGGGTTTTCAATTCCTCCATTTTGTTTTCTAATGGAAGTTCAGTTTAGTTCTACTAAAAGAGCAAGTTCTGATGCGTTTTCACTTTCTACAAGTAACCCCATGTAAAACTGTACATCAAAAACTTGTAATAAAAAAAAAAAGTAACCTACCAATGTCTCCTATGTTTTGTTCCGGAGCTGTTCCTGAGAAGTGACAGAATGCTGGCTTGTTTACGTTTCCATGTGTCAATGGTCAGGAAGTTTCTGAACTGTTTGAAAATAACAAATATTCAAAGAATGTCAAAAATGTGATGAATCCTGACTGTTTTTCTGTGGATGTTCTTAGTATACTGTCTCATGTTCACAGGCAAAGACATTTCAGGACCGAATCGCTACTTCACTGACGACAAACCTCCGTGATTAAACTAGAACCTGGGAGCCATTATGAAGGTAGTGCCCACCTGTTGGTGTATGGGGCATTTACACTGAAACACTTGTTCAGTTGTGAACATGTAGCCCCCCACCAGCTTTGTTTTCATGTAACATTTCTGGTAGGTTGGCAATGGTTTCTCATCCGTTAAAATCCAACATGGATTTAGTTGTGACGCAGGACACTCTATGATAAAACTGACATTTTTATTGTTTAGTCAATACAATGAAAACAATACCCATTTCTATAGTTTGTCTATTTTCTTTAAAAAAAGAAAAAACCCACAGATCATGCCTAATCATGCTTTACTCCGGCCCCTACATATTTTATCTATTCTTTCTGTATATGGTGCTGTATGAGGGCTCATTCTTTGCACCATGATCTACAGTTTTTATTGGCTTTGATGGGACTTTGATCACTTTTTTTTTATTTTTTTGATCTGTGAACAAAATTTAGCAAATCTGGTATTTATTAATTATTATTATTTTTTTTTAAGCTTACACCGTTTATGAACCGAACATTTTAATAGTTTGGAGTTTGGATGTCATATGAAATATGCTGTTGTGGGTTTTTTAAATGGGGGGGGGGGGGGAAAGGAATTATTGATTTTTACATTTTTTATTGAGCGGTAGGGTTTTGAAATACTTTTTCAAAGTTAAACTGATGCCTTGTTCTCCTGCACTAAACACAATAAATGGTTATAGTGCGGGTGAACCTTATAAAGAGAGCTATAACTCGTTCCAATTGGTGGTCCGGTTCCGGAGCTCCAGGCTGTATAAATTCACCATTACTAATATACCCTGCACAATGGAGGCTAGAGCTGGTATACAGAACTTCCCTTCCTCCGTCACCTTGCCTCCCACCTTTTTTAAATATTCATAGACCCTTCACTCATACGAGAGCTACAGTTGAAACCAAAAGTTTACATACACTAATTAAAGACACATGCATGTTTTTCTCACTGACATGAAATCAGAATAAAACGTACCCGTTTTAGGTCAATTAGGATTACCAAAATCATTTATATTTGCCAAATGCCAGAATGAGAGAATTTAAGGCATTTTTATTACTTTCTGTAAAGTAAAATTTACATACATTTCATTAGTATTTGGTAGCATTGCCCTTTAACTGTATGACTTGGGTCAATCGTTTTGGATATCCTTCCACAAGCTTCTCACAATAGTTGGTAGGAATTTTGGCCCATTCCTCCTGACAGAACTGGTAAAACTGAGCCATGTTTGTAGGTCGCCTTGTTCGCACCTGCCTTTTCAGATTTGCCCATGAATTTTCAATAGGATTGAGTGGCCACTCCAAAACCTTGACTTTAACCTTTAAGCCACTTTGTAACCAGTAGAGATGAGCAAACTTACAGTAAATTCGATTCATCACAAACTTCTCGGCTCTGCAGTTGATGACTTATCCTGCATAAATTAGTTCAGCTTTCAGGTGCTCCCGTGGGCTGTAAAAGGTGGGTACAGTCCTAGGAGACTTTCCTAGGACTGTATCCACTTTTTCCAGCCCACCGGAGCACCTGAAAGCTGAACGCATTTATGCAGGAAAAGTCATCAACTGCCGAGCCGAGAAGTTCGTGACGAATCGAATTTACTGTAAGTTCGCTCATCTCTAATTCTGAGCAATTGATTAAGGCTGTGAGGGTCACCATGGGGCTTGAGGAGACTAAAGAGCAGAAGTCTTTTCAAGACATCATGTTCGAGGGCCTAGAATAAAGGAAACGCCGTTTTTTCCCGGTTCATAGAACCATTTCTCAATTAAGAAAGAATGGGTGTCTCCGGATAAGAACCTTCATTGCAAGGGCAATTAAAAGAAAATACCCTTTTTCAGAAGCAGACACTAAGTATTGGGATTGCCCTCTTAAGATTGATGTGGCAATTTCCAAGGTCTCCAGGAAGGGGTAACTTAAAAGACCCTATGGACAGAAAAGCAGACCTTTTTCTCAAAAGGGCTTGGGAGACTGCAGGGGCCACTCTAAAACCCACTGTCGCTGGCACCACTGTTGATAGATCCCTGATGATGTGGGTTGACCAGTTGTCCTCGTTTGTGCAAAATGATGTGCTAAAAGAGCAGACTCATTCTTTAATGGCTACAATTAAAAAGGCTTCTGCTTTTTCTGGCGGATTCCTCTTCAGATGCAGTTAGGTTATCCACCAGATCTGCAGCACTTACGAACTCCCCCAGAAGAGCGCTCTGGATAAAAAATTGGTCAGGGGAAAATGGCTCTAAAAGTAAGTTGTGTGGGATCCCCTGTGAGGGAGAATTGTTTGGTTCTGTCCTCTCTGATGTATTGGACAAGGCTGGAGATGGAAAGAAGGGGTTCCCATCTTCCCATCTCTTTAGGCAAGATAGGCCTTTCCACTTTAAGTGTGCGTTCCCACCTGGGGTATACGCAGCGTATTTCACTCTGCGCAAAATTTGCGGCAGCAGCGAGAAATACGCTGCGTATTCCTCGCTCGCTATACACACAGGGCTTTCCGGCGGCAGCACTATGCGTGTAGTGAGATTTGGAGGCGGGGCCATGTTCCGGCATGACTGTGGCACACGGCTCCACCTTCAAAACTCCCTACACACATAGGGCTGCCGCCCGAAAGCCCTGTGTTTTATAGTGAACGAGGAATACGCAGCATATTTCCCGCTGCTGCCGCAAATTTTGTGCAGCATGAAATATGCTGCGTATACTCCAGGTGGGAATGCACCCTTAAGGGAAGAGAGGTGGTCAGAACAAATATAGAGATCCTTCTAACAAGTGGAAGTTTTCTTGTAAGGGGAGTGGCCTTATGTTCAATCAGCCTAGCACTTCCACCAAAAAACTGACTCCCAATGACGGGATCTCAGAATAGGTGGCAGACTTAAAGAATTATTTCCAGAGTGGGAAAGAATTTCTAATAGTTCTTGGATAATCCAAACTATTCGAGACTGTCTCCGTCTGGAATTTGTTTGTTTGCCACCTACTCGGTTCTTGGTCACTAAATCCCCTCCAGGACCTTCAGGTCAGTCCTCTTATCCCTTATAGAGAGAGGTGTTTTGGTTCCTGTCCCCCCACAAGAACAGGGTTTAGGGTTTTATTCTTCTCTTTTTCTTGTGGGACGTTCAGGGTGATTATTAATCTTAAACCTCAGAATCGTTTGCTTTATAATCGTTTTAAAATGGACACAATAAAATCTACAGTTAACCTTTTGTCTAAGGATTTTTTTATGTCGTCTTTAGATTTAACCCCTTAACTACGAAGGACGTATATATACACCCTCCGCTGGCTCCCGCGATATGCAGTGGGGTCACGCGGTGTCCCCGTGGCATATCTGGTCGGTCCCGGCGGCTATCAACGGCCGGGACCCGCGGCTAATACAGGACATCACCAATCGCGGTGATGCCCTGTATTAACCCTTCAGACGTGTCGATCAAAACTGACCGCCTCTGAAATTAAAGTGACCCGGCTGTTCGGGACGCCGCGATTTCACCGCAGCAGTCCCGAACAGCTTACAGGACACCGGGAGAGCCTTTACCTGCCTCCTTTGTGTCCGATCGACGAATGACTGCTTTGTGCCTGAGATCCAGTCAGGAGCAGTCAAGCGCCGATAACACTGATCACAGGCGTGTTAATACACGCCAGTGATCTGTGTAAGAGATCAGTGTGTACAGTGTTATAGGTCCCTATGAAACCTGTATAAGTAGGGTATCCTTTTAACCGTATGGACCTACAGAATGTCATTTTTACCGAAATATGCACTGCATATGCACTAGAAACAGAAGCCCCCAAAAGTTAAAAAATTGCGGTTTTTCTTCGATTTTGGCGCACAATGATTTTTTTCCGTTTCGCCGTGACTTTGTGGGTAAAATGACTAATGTCCCTGCAAAGTAGAATTGGTGATGCAAAAAAATAAGACATAATATGGATTTTTAGGTGGAAAATTGAAAGGGTTATGATTTTTAAAAGGTAAGGAGGAAAAAACGAAAGTGCAAAAACTGAAAAACCCTGCATCCTTAAGGAGTTAAAAGATGCATACCTTCATGTCCCTATCCACTCAGATTATCAGAAATATTTAAGGATTGCAGTTTTTGTAAATTCTCAACTCCATTTACAGTTTTGTGCCCTACCCTTTGGTATAGCCATTGCCCCTAAAGTATTTAGAAAGGTAGTTTCAAAAATGGCAGCCCATATTCGGGAGGGAGAAGGGATTTCTATTCCCTATCTAGATGACTTTCTGCTGGTGGCAGAATCAGAAGTTAAAGTAAAAATGTTTTTGTCCCGTACTATTGATAACCTCCATAAGCTGGGCTGACTATTTAATTGGGAAAAACCCTCCCTTATTCCTTCTCAACAGTTTTTTGGGGCATTTTGTTTGACTCTTCAGTACAAAAATCTTTTCTTCCTCCAGCTAAAATAGAGAAGATTATCTCTTCAGTTAGTGAAATTATTAGGTCCCCTTGTATATCTATTAGGAAGGGAATGTCAGTTTTAGGTTTGTTCACAGCAGCCATTCCAGCAGTCCCCTGGGCCCATTTCCATTTTGGGGTTTTACAATTAGAACTCCTTGGGATGGTTCCCAACAGGATTTGGATAGACGCATTGTGTTGCCCCCTCAAGTGCTGGCTTCTTTAGACTGGTGGTTAGTGAGTGATAACCTTTCTAAAGGTGCAGATTGGGTTTGTCAGGACCCTGTTGTCATCACTACTGATGCCAGTCCTTGGGAATGGGGTGCTCATTTGGATAATCTTAATTTTCAGGGCCTCAGGGAGGATGAGGTGATGGTCCGTCCCTATGCAAATCCAAAATTTAGGCCTCAAATGCGCATGGCGCTCTCTCACTTCAGAGCCCTGTCGTATTTCAAGGAAACTGTTTAGGGCCACAAATGGGGTACTTCCGTACTCAGGAGAAATTGCCTAACAAATTTTGGGGGCTTTTTCTCCTTTTACCCCTTATGAAAAGGTAAAGTTGGGCTCTACACCAGTATGTTAGTGTAAATAAATATAAAATTTTACACTAACATGCTGGTGTTGCCCTATACTTTTCATTTTTACAAGAGGTAAAAGGAAAAAAAGACCCCCAAAATTTGTAACACAATTTCTCCTGAGTACGGAAATACCCTGTGACGGACTGACTCCGCCAAAAGTGACTTCTCCTTCCGGATGACAAGCCCCAGCCTATCACAGGCAATATCCCCAGGCAGAACTAGAGATTATTGCATCCTTGTTCCCAAAGAACCAGGCAACACCAGTCTTCAGGTATAAAATCAGAACTCTTTATTGTGGAACAAGTGTCTTCTTTTATAGGAAGGACATCACAGGGGGAAGGGTCAGTAAAGACAATACAGGCGACAGTGAGTTTGGGAGATAATCCAATAAAGGTGATTAGCTCTCCCTATACAATGCCTTGAGTGCAAAAGGTGGAGGTGTGCAGAAGTTGTACGGTGTGCAAAAAGGAAAAGCATGTGTAGAATTAGTGCATTGTACCAAAGGTGAACCGTGTGCAAAAGGTGTATTGTGTAAAGGAGGTGGACAGTGTGCAAAAGGTAGACCATGTGCAAAAAGGTGTATTAAAAGAGTAAATAAAGTATTTTAACTCTGAGCTTTATGTCACTGGACAACATCAACTGAGGGGTACAAATAGTGATATCCTAAAGTCAATCCAAGTAGGTACGGTGACTCTAGGATCCGTCACATACCCCATATGTGGCTGTAAAGTGCTCTGCGGGTGCACAACATTGCTCAGAAGTGAGAGCGCACCATGTACAAGAAGGAACACCATTGGGCTTTTGGAGAGAGAATTTGGCAGGAATTGAAGGCCATGTGCGTTTACAAAACCCCCATGCTGCCAGAACAGTGGACCCCCCCCCCACACATGTGACCCCATTTTGCAAACTACACCCTCACGGAATGTAATAAGGGGTGCAGTGAGCATTTAAACCCCACAGGTGTCTGACAGATTTTTTGATCATTGGTCAGTGAAAATGAAAAATTAAATTTTTTATCTGTGTAGCCCACTGTTCAAAAAATCTGTCACAGCGCCAGTGGGGTGTAAATGCTCACTACAACCCTTATTAAATTCTGTGAGGGGTGTAGTTTCCAAAATGGAGTCACATGGGGGGGGGGGGTCCATTGTTCTGGTAGCACGGGTGTTTTGTAAATGCACATGGCCCCCGACTTCTATTACAACCATATTCTCGCTACAAAAGCCTAATGGCGCTCCTCTCCTGAGCATTGTAATTTGCCTGCAGAGCACTTAACATCCACATTTGGTGTATTTTCATACTCATAAGAAATTGTGTTACAAATTTTGGGGGGATTTTTTTCCTTTTACCCCTTGTAAAAATGAAAAATTTGGGGTAACACCAGCATTTTAGTGAAAAATGTTTTTATTTTTCATTCTCACGTCCAACTATAGCAAAAATTTAGGGTTACACCTGTAGGGTGTTAAGGCTCACTGTCACTGTACCTCTTGTTATGTTCTTTGAGGGATGTGGTTTCCCAAATAGTGTGCCATGTGGTTTTTTTTTGTTGCTGTTCTGCCACTATGGGGGCTTCCTAAATGAGATATACCTCCCAAAACCCATTTCATCAAAATTCGCTCTCCAAAATCCCAATGTCCCTTCTTTGCCTTCTACTGCGCCCGCAGAGCACTTTACATCCACATATGAGGTATTTCTGTACTCGAGAGAAATAGGGTTACAAATTTTGGGGCACATTTTTACCTATTACCCCTTGTAAAAATGAAAAAAATCTGGGTCTACAAGAACATGTTAGTGTAAAAAATAAAGATTTTGAATTTTCTCCTTCATTTTGCTGCTATTCCTGTAAAACACCTAAAGGGTTAACAAACTTTCTGAATGTAATTTTGAATACTGTAAAGGGGTGCAGTTTTCATAATGGGGTCCATTATAGGGTATTTCTAACATAAAGACCCTCGAATTCACTTTGAAACTGAACTGGTCCCTGAAAAATTCAAATTTAGAAATTTTCATGAAAAATTGGAAAATTGCTACTAAACAAAAAGCCCTCTAATGTCTTCTAAAAGTAAAAACATCAACTTTATGATGCAAACACAAACTCGACATATTGTATATGGGAATCAATATATAATTTATTTGGAATGTCCACTTTCCTTACAAGCAGAGAGCTTAAAAGTTCGAAAAATGCTAAATTTAAAAATCTTTCATGAAATTTTGGAATTTTTCACCAAGAAATTATGCAAGTATCAACGAAAATTTACCACTAACATAAAGTAGAATATGTCAATAAAAAACAATATCAGAATCAAATTCATAAGTTAAAGCATCAAGAGTTATTAATGCTTAAAGTGACAGTGGTCAGATTTGCGAAAAAAAAGGCTGCTTCCTTAACCCCTTAAGGACTCAGCCCATTTTGGCCTTAAGGACTCAGACAATTTAATTTTTACGTTTTAATTTTTTCCTCCACGCCTTCTAAAAATCATAACTCTTTTATATTTTCATCCACAGACCAGTATGAGGGCTTGTTTTTTGCGCGACCAGTTGTCCTTTGTAATGACATAACTTATTATATCATAATGTATGGCGCAACCAAAAAACACTATTTTTGTGGGGAAATTAAAAAGAAAAAACGCAATTTTGCTAATTTTGGAAGGTTTCGTTTTCACGCCGTGCAATTTATGGTAAAAATGACGTGTGTTCTTTATTCTGAGGGTCAATATGATCAAAATGATACCCATTATTACATTCTTTTATATTATTGTTGTGCTTTAAAAAAATCACAAACTTTTTAACCAAATTAGTACGTTTATAATCCCTTTATTTTGATGACCTCTAACTTTTTATTTTTCCGTATAAGCGGCGGTATGAGGGCTCATTTTTTGCGCCATGATCTGTACTTTTCTTTGATACCACATTTGCATATAAAAAACTTTTAATACATTTTTTATAATTTTTTTTAAATAAAATGTATTAAAAAAGTAGACATTTTTAACTTTTTTTTTTTTTCGCTCACGCCGTTCACCGTACGGGATCATTAACATTTTATTTTAATAGTTCGGACATTTACGCACGCGGCAATACCAAATATGTCTATAAAATTTATTTTTTACGCTTTTTGGGGGTAAAATAGGAAAAAACAGACGTTTTACTTTTTTTATTGGGGGAGGGGATTTTTCACTTTTTTTTTACTTTTACTTTTACATTTTTTTTTACACTTGAATAGTCCCCATAGGGGACTATTCATAGCAATACCATGATTGCTAATACTGATCTGTTCTATGTATAGGACATAGAACAGATCAATGTTATCGGCGATCTTCTGCTCTGGTCTGCTCGATCTCAGACCAGAGCAGGAGATGCCGGAAGGAGGAAGGTGAGGGGACCTCCGTGCGGCGTTCTGAATGATCGGATCCCCGCAGCAGCGCTCCGGGCGATCCAATCATTCATTGAAATCGCGCACTGTCGCAGATGCTGGGATCTGTATTGATCCCGGCACCTGAGGGGTTAATGGCGGACTCCCGCGAGATCAGCAGCCGGGATCAGCCGCGCATGACACGGGCATCGCTCCGATGCCCGCGGTTATGCACAGGACGTAAATGTACGTCCTGGTGCGTTAAGTACCATCGCACCAGGACGTACATTTACGTCCTGCGTCCTTAAGGGGTTAAAGGGGTACTCCGGCGCTAAGACATCTTATCCCCTATCCAAAGGATAGGGGATAAGATGCCTGATCGCGGTGATGTCACAATACTCCGGCCCGGTGATTGGCAGTCATCAGACCCGGAGCGAACATGCTCCGGGGGCTGATGGTAACTGGGTGCTGCGTGAAAGATCCCAGGGGTCCCCAGCAGCAGGACCCCCACGATCAGGCATCTTATCCCCTATCCTTTGGATAGGGGATAAGATGTCTTAGTGTTGGAGTACCCCTTTAAGGTCAAAATGGGCTGCGTCTTTAAGGGGTTAATAGTTTGAATATATCATAAATATTATTGTGGGCTTTTTTAACGGCAAAAGGAGAATATTGTACGTTTTTAATGAGGGGAGGTTTTAAATATTTTTTTCAAAGGCAAACTGACACCTTGTTCACCTGCACTAAACTCCATTAACTGTTGTAGTGCAGGTTATTATAAACCCACTTCTGGCAAATGATAAGGGTAACCAGGACCCATTCGGATATACAGCCCTAGGTGACAATATATAGAATATAGTACCAACTAGAAGACACCAATGAGACTAAGATAAAACTTAACTTTTACTTAAATAATAATTAAATAACCACAAATAAGGTACACACAAATGACATAAACAAGTAGGGATAAGGGGTACAGGTGATACCCTAACCTAGAGTCCCTAACACATAGAAATCTCCTATTTTCTAGGTGTGGAATGGGGAGAGGGATATATGACAAAAGTACAATACAATACAGTGACAAGTGGCAAACCTCTCTTGCCAACGCGTTTCACCCCTAATGTCACAGGGGCTCATCAGGGATAAGAGGAAACCACAATAATAAAGATATAGATAGATATAGTGTACCATAAAAACTATACTGTTATAAATTATATAACTCATCAAGATAAGGTAGCTATAGATAAAC
Organism: Hyla sarda; assembly: GCF_029499605.1. NCBI lineage: Eukaryota > Metazoa > Chordata > Amphibia > Anura > Hylidae > Hyla > Hyla sarda. The sequence continues at coordinate 104,053,118 of NC_079197.1, read as the reverse complement.
AGAACAGTTAGACAGGTGTCCAAAAAATTATGTAAAAGGAGTCGGTGTCTGTCCGAGTCAACTGTATGTCACATAGATAGGTGAGGTACTAGATAAGAGTAGTACAACATTAACCAATTAAAAATGTAACATTGTTTGCATATTATGTATATATCAATAGGTATGTGACCAAGATTACGGGCTTAGAGCTGTAGATGTGTTGATACAGTAAGGCCGCACTGTCAAAACAAAATAAATACATATGTATTATTTAAGGTTAGTAGAGTCACATTTTTCATCACGATTAATGTTGAAGAATTCTGGGCTTACCCTTATCTTAGTTGGGCAAGGGAAAATGACTCTTCCACCATGGGATTACTGGGGAACACTAACTCCTATAGTAACAATAAGTAATGGTGGACTTAGAGTGATGGCAACAGAAAATAGGCAGAAAAGGATATGTGTGTATGACCAGACTTATAAAATGCCAGTAATGTTTGCTGAAAGATGGCTTACCTAGTAATAGTGCACACAGATAATTGAACGGCAAGTAGCATGAGACAGGTCTATCATGGTACCATATCATGGACATGGTACCTGGGCAATGATAATGCCCCCTGGATAGGAGGATCCCAACAACCTATAGGGGTGGGTGCCAAGAAATGAGTTCGATACCAACAATAGCAACCAGATTGAAAGAAAAAAACTAATTGATAGGAAATATTGCCGCTTACCTAAAGATTGAACCTGGTGTTATAAGAGGGAGGCGAGGTCTATCCAAAAGCCAGACCCTGTATAGGGAAATACTATCCCATGTAGGCATGCTGTGGATAAATGAATATATATATATACATACCTTAGGTAAGGAATGCCCCAAGAGAGCACTAATCAAATAGTGAGTGCCATAAATGATAAAGAAGTTAAACAGACCTGATGTTGCCTTGAACTGTAGAGATCCGGTATAAGCCACGAGGACGCTGTCTGATACACAGAGGCGTCCCATGGCTTATATGCGCACAGGCGCCATTTAGACCCATTACTTCCGATGCTGTGGAACACACCATGCGCTCCACAGCAGGAGTGCTTACTGTCCGAGCCCGCTGAACAGCGTAATTACGCAGGTACATGATTGTGCAGTGGTGGCACATCACTTCTGGTACTGTGGAACACCTTATGCGTTCCACAGTGCGGGCACTTCCTATCTGGGCTCGCTGTAAAGATGCGGCGGCCCGGGTACGCTAGCGACATGTCATGTGATGTTAAATCATATGATGTCTGAACAGGGATATCAATGGAACGCATTAGCATTCCACAGTGGTTATAAAGAATAATGGGCCGAACTACGTTCCTCAGTGGATCAGGCACTCTGAGATGGATGATATGGGGCAATAAATAAGGTGTTAGTAGAGGGTAAAAAATGGAAACATATAGTTACTGGCTAAACACATGAAGGGATGGACACACCTATGAAACTGTACACACTTAATAGAGGATGTGGATACTATATTGTAGTGTCCATTAGTAACATACATTAATGGATATTAGTGCATCAAGGAATCACTGGATTGTGAAGAGGTATGAGTACAACAAAAAGGAAAGGAGATGATCAGAAGTAAATGCAAAAAATGTTATTAAATGAAGGCAGCAAATGACAAACAGTCATTAAGTCCCTGCAGTGCGACTGTCTGAAGGCTGTAAATCCACCTCGCTTCCATTTGTAATAGCTGTTTGTCTATGTCACCTCCTCTGATATTTAAAGGAGAGTCTGCATGGAACTGGAGCATATGGTTTGCAAGGGATTTATCCCTTTTATTTTTAATATCCCCCACATGTTCGAGGATGCATCTCCGGAATTCATAATGAGTTTTTACTACATATCCCTTAGGGCATGAGCATATCGCCAAGTAAATAACATTAGTAGTTTTACAATTTGCATAATGGTAGTTCTTGAATTCAACATTGTCACAGTGGCGTCTAAAGGTGCTTTGCAGATACCACATTTGTATGTGCCTACGATGTTATGGTCCAACCAAGTTCCAGCTTTTTTAGGGGGGGGGGGGGAAGTGACTATGTACCAAAATGTCCTCCTATAGTGGCCCTATACTCAACCAACAGTCCCACTAAGGGATCGGATCTTAATATGGGCCAGTATTTGGAGATGACTTGGCTTATGTCATGTGAAGTTACATCATATGTAGCAATGATGCATGGAAAGCTTTCAGTTCCTGTGGGACATTCCTTAGGTTGCAGTAGTTGACCTTTGTCTCTGAGATTGGCACTCTTAAAGGCCTCCCTGAAAACTCTGTCGGGATAGCCCCGCTCCCTGAACCTGGTTCTCATATCCTGAGCCTCCATCTTAAATGAGTCTTCTGTTGAGCAATTTCTCCAGGCCCTATAGTATTGCCCTTTTGGGATACCCTTCTTCAAGGATTTGGGATGATGACTCTCCCAGCGTAGTAAGATATTGCCAGCAGTGGGTTTTCTGAACACCTTTGTGTTTATCCCTCTTGCAAATTGCGTTCAAGATAAACATCCAAGAACGCTAAGGAGTTTTTGTTGATCTCGAATGTAAATTTTAAACCCAGAGTGTTATTGTTTAGGTCTCCTAGAAATAACCTGAATAGGTCTGTTGTACCTGACCAGATGTTTGCAATTTCATCTATAAAGCGTCCCCAGTAAATAATATGCTCAAGATAGTGGGAGTGGTGGTGGTCATTGAAGACAATTGTCTCCTCCCACCAGCCCAGGAGGAGATTGGCGTAAGTGGGGGCCACAAGGCTCCCCATGGCCGTCCCCCTGAGCTGGTGGTATATTTTGGAGTTAAAGATGAAGATGTTGTGAGTCAGGATAAAGTTCAACAGGGAAATTACGAATTTATTATGAGCAGCGAGATGTGTACTTCTGCTTTTCAAATAGAAGCGAACCGTTCCAAGCCTGCAGAGTGTATAATTGAACTATACAAGGCTTCCACATCAATTGAGCAAAGCCAATAGTCATCTTCCATTGTTATGCCTTCCAGTTTAAGCAACAAGTCCGTGGTGTAACAGAGGTAGGACGGTAGGCTTAAGATGAATAGGCGCAGTATCTGATCTAAGTAAATACTGATATTTTGGATTTACTGGGGACACTTTATAGATGATACTGCAATCATCTGGTCAGGTACAACAGACCTATTCAGTGTATTTCTGGGAGACCTAAACAATAACACTCTGGGTTTAAAATTTACATTCGAGATCAACAAAAACTCCTTAGCGTTCTTGGATGTTTATCTTGAACGCAATTTGCAAGGAGGGATGAACACAAAGGTGTTCAACAAACCCACTGCTGGCAATAACTTACTACGCTGGGAGAGTCATCATCCCAAATCCTTGAAGAAGGGTATCCCAAAAGGGCAATACTATAGGGCCCGGAGAAATTGCTCAACAGAAGACTCATTTAAGATGGAGGCTCAGGATATGAGAACCAGGTTCAGGGAGCGGGGCTATCCCGACAGAGTTTTAGGGAGGTCTTTAAGAGTGCCAATCTCAGAGACAAAGGTCAGCTACTGCAACCTAAGGAATGTCCCACAGGAACTGAAAGCTTTCCACGCATCATTGCTACATATGATGCAGCTTCACATGACATAAGCCAAGTCATCTCCAAATACTGGCCCATATTAAAATCTGATCCCTTAATGGGACAGTTGGTCGAGGATAGTGCCATTATCACCTATAGGAGGGCAACAAACTTGGGCGACATTTTGGTACATAGTAACTTAACCCCCCCCCACCCTAAAAAATCTAGGCACATATGCAATGTGCAATGGAAAGTATATGGCTCAATGAGACCAACTTGATTGCAACCCCCTAAGGAAAAAAAATACGTCTGTGTACACCCATCCCGAACACGATGGTGTGAACACACTAAGGCTAGATTCACACCACGGTTGCAGTGCACAGCTGCCGGATCTGGCTGGGGGAGGGGAAAACTGTGCACTCCCGTACCCCAGCAGGACCGGTGCCGAACTTCATTGACTTAAGTGAGCCAACTGGAGTCAGACAGTGACTCCGGTCGGCTCATTTCTGCCCCATATCTCATTTTGTGACCTAAAACCATAGTTTACTACGGTCTGACACTGTCTGACTAGGGTCGGCTCATTAAAGTCAATGGAGTTTGGCGCTGGTCCGGCTGGGGCACGGGAGCACACGGTTTTTCCCTCCCCCGGCACCTTGCGCTGCAACCGTGGTGTGAACTTAGCCTAACAGAGCGGTAACTATATATGTCTCTTAACTGTATTCTCAAACACTCAGGCTATGTTCACGTGGCAGAATGCCCGTGCGGAATTCCGCGTGAAGTTCCGCAGCAACAGCAGTCCTATTGTTTTCAGTAGGATACTGCTGCTCTGTTTACATGGCAGAATTGCTGTGAAAATCCTGATTCTGGCGTCCACAAAAACATTGTACCTGTTCAATGGTTTTGCAGATTCCCCTCGAAAATGCAGCGCATGTTCGCTGCAATGAGACCATTCTGTTTTGCATAGAAGCCACACGTAATATATATATATATATATATATATATATATATATATATATAATGATTTTATTAATGAAAAAGCAATTATTTCCGTATATTTAAACCATGTGGCACTCTAGTATGAAAAGTGAATTGCCAAAAAGCTTCATGGTCCAGAATTTTTCTCTGTAAATCCCCCCCTTGTATTCCTACGTTCACATTCTCTATTACAGTGTTTCCCAACAAGGGTGCCTCCAGCTGTTGCAAAACTACAACTCCGGGCATGCTGGGAGTTGTAGTTTTGCAACAGCTGGAGGTGCCCTAGTTGGGAAACACTGCTCTATTACATAATTTTGAATAGCAGTCATTTGTCTGGTATGTTCCTGAATGAAATGTAAGGATGTCCTCGACGTTCAAATAGAGGTATTGGTAATATTTAAATGCTCTAATTTTCTTGTTGTGCACCCAACTTATTTTTGTTACAATCCCTGCATTCTATGATATATATTTTTTATCTGAAAAATTTGGTTGGAAGCAGTATTTGTGAAATCTTTTCGGGGTTTGCCATATTTGCATGTTTGGCAAGGGGTGACACCACACCTATAAATGCCTGTGGTTTTCAGCCACAAGGATTCGTTTGGGCCAAAATCACACTGGGAGATAATTAATTTAACTACTCTGTCATTATTGTATTAGGCTTTACGCACACAAATGTGTGAGAAATGGGTGCACAAACGACACGTGATTCATATGGTTCTGTATTCTTCCATGAAACCATTGCATGTCATGGAAAACGCATCTAAATTCCCTCTGGTTATTCTTTACATGTATCTGCACTGCGTGGCTGTTCCTCTTGGGTGGGTAAGGAGGCACACTACTCGGTTGAATGGGTTCACATTTAGGCAACTAAAGGGAAAAATCCTAGCAAGATTATTAGGACCCATTTAGACAGTGAAATATCCACCCAGAAAGGTTCCATGCAGTTTTCATACATATAAGCAGAATTTGTATTTTACACTGCGGATCTGCCACCGAAGGACCGCTATAGGGTGCCTTTAGATGTGCCTGCTCAGAACGGCAATACGCCGCTATGACCAGACACACTGCTGCGTCTCGGCACATGCGCGGTATACTCGCACATATCGCGGCCACTGAGAGCAGCCGTGATGTGTGAGTATACTGTGCATGTGTGCGGCGACTCGCACATTGCAGTGTTTCTGCTCCTAGCGGGGTATTGCCGCTCCGAGCAGGCACATCTAAAGGTACCCTATAGCGGTCCTTCGGTGGCAGATCCGCTGTGGATCCACTCGTCTAAATGTACCCTTAGGGTCTATTCACACGGCAGAATTTCCGCACCAATTCCGCTTCTGCTTCCTTGGGTGGTCTATGCTAGCAATGATATACCATGACTATACAAGACCACAGCATCTGATAGAAAGGATTTTGTGGGGAATGTATTACTGGTTTTACCCTGCTTTTATGGTGTTGATTTGTCACAGTCACTATTTATAGAGACTTTTCATTGCAAATACTTCTTTAGAAGCTTTTTCTAAAATTGTGTAGCTACACCATAGTCTGGTTAATCAATTCATCATGACCACTGCGAAATGTTATGTGCAATTTGTCCCACAATTTGTTGCAAAACTCTCAATTTGTTGCAAATCTACACCAGCCCTGACCTGGCTTACAAATGTGGACGCACAAAAGTCTATAGAAAAAAAGAATTGCCGCACTCCCAGGTGATAGATTCTCCTGATCTATGTACATGAGAAGGTAAACACGGTTTCATGGTTGAGATTAGAAATGAGCGATTCTATCGCACAAATCACTTCATTAAACTCCACTTAGTGCGGACCAGGCTCCAGGGCATCTAAAATGGCGGATCCATATGTGAGGAAATGGGGCAAGGAACTCTTAGAAGGCGGGAACAAGGTGGGATGACCCTGAATCACATGCAGGATGCAGCCTATCAGCAGCCAGTCACCCCTGTGATGTCACTGCCCTATATAATCGGCAGCCATATTCTGGCTAGTCACTTCATCCTTTCACTGCAGAGAGATAGGACTGTCGGCGCTTTGTGTGTTACACAGAAAAGCTTTCTCTAGCAGCGTTTCACCTCCTAGTCACGTCAGTGTTCTGGTGGACAGAGCAGTGCATTTTTCACTGAAAATAATTTTTACTGCAGCCATTAACCTCCTAGTCACTAACTACAACATTGTATTAGAGGGGCAGAGAGCTGTGTGTTGCAGAGGATGGAGGAATAATTTCTCGGCGCAACTCGGTGTCTTTGTCCCACAACAAATGGTCTGCTGGTTATACTAGTCTGTAGACGGTATAATACCCAGCAGTCCATTCCTAATAGTCTTTGAGAGAGTGCAATTTTGGGTTTAGTACACAGTGACTGTGTTCTGCAGCACTGTTGTATACTGCTGGTGTTGTGCAAAAATACGTTTTTTAAGCATACTGTAGCGCATTTTTCTGCCCTCATAAGTGCATACCACATACCTACATCTAAGTAGTGTACTATTTTGTACCTTTTAATCTGTCAAGGGCCTAGATACTGTGAAAGGCTAGGCAAACGTAATCACCGGCTGGTGTTTTACTCCAATACTTTTTTAAGCGTACTGTAGCGCATTTTTCTGCCTTCTTTGTTCCACAACAAATGGTCTGCTGGTTATACTACTCTGTAGATGGTATAATACATACCCAGCAGTCCATTCTTAATCGTCTGTGAAAGAGTGCAATTTTGGGTTTAGTACACAGAGACTGTGTGCTGCAGCACTGTTGTGTACTGCTGGTGTTGTGCACAAATACTTATTTAAGCTTACTGTAGCGCATGTTTCTGCTCTCATAAGTGCATACCACATACCTACATCTAAGTAGTGTACTATTTTGTACCTATTAATCTGTCAAGGGCCTAGATACTGTGAAAGGACAGCCAAAAGTACACACCTGCTGCTGTTCTAGACAAATACTGTTTTAAGCGTATTGTACACCCCTCATATACACACAGTATGTCAGGCAGAGAAGTGCCAGGACGTGCACAGAGGAGTGGCAGAGGCCTAAATTCATCAGGCGCAGGCAGAGGTCACAGAAGACTAGGGGCGGGTGGCAGCAGGAGCCACAGTGAGAAGCCTCATCTCCCGGTATCAGCTAGCGGTCGTGTCTCGACCAGCAACCCATCTGCCTTTATTGATTGGTTAACACAGTCATCCACTTCATCACAAGTGACATCTGATACCCCCAGTCAACAGTCGGTGGGTTCCTCAGACACAACCCTCAGCATGGCTCGGGAGCAGTCCCTGTCCTCCCTTTGCCTCTGCCCTATGCTGTTCCCTCCCCTAAAGAAGTATCTTAGATTGTCCTCACTGATTAGTGGAGCTGAACCCACAGTATAATAGGGGACAGTCAGCAGATATTGCCCAGCCAAGAAGTGGAGGAGACATCTGCCACTTCCTATGCTAGGCAGGCAAGTAGCGTTGAGGAGAGTGATGTGCTGACACTGTTGAGGAACCTAAGGAGGATATCAGTGACTTGCAGACACTTGTTGATGACGATGAAGCCGATCGCAATTGGGAGCCGGATGCAGAATGGGCTTCATCATCAGGAGAAGAGGGTTGCAGGTTGCCCGTGAGGCAGCAGCTGAGCCAGGAAGGTGGTAGTATGGATGGCAGTCAGCATGGTGGCAGAAGTGGAAATTCTGTAGCCAAATGTGCCCGGGGAGACCACCTGCTTCGCGGCAGCCTACCTTCATGGGCGGTAGTGGAACAGGGGTTCCTGGAGATGGCGGCAGTAGCAGTCAGTTAGTGCGGACTGTTGGTGGGAAAATCAGCTACTTGGCAGTGTGGCAGTTTTTCCATCAAGCGTCCTGAGGAGGTTCACATAGCCAAATGCAAGATGTGTCAGCAGAAGGTGAAGCGTGGCCAGGGTCCCAATGTTGGCACCACAGCCCTGCATCAACATATGCTGCACCACCATAAAGCGGCCTGGGAGAACCGAGGCTCCGATGTAGCATGCTGCATCACCCAGTGGCATGCCGCTCCCTCTTTCAGCCAACCAAGGCGCCACCACCTCAGCCGAAGGGAGCTGGGTGTCCCTCCTTCTGTCACTCCAGATGCTCCTTCTCCTCCTACTTTTAGTAAGTCATTCCGTCAACAATCCATCGGCGAAGCCATGTCCAAGAGACAACAGTATGCGCCCACTCATCCAATGGTGCAAAAGCTGAATGAGCTCCTGTCCAGGGTGCTGGTGCTGCAGTCCCTCTCTTTTCAAATGGTGGACTCTGCAGCTTTCAGAGAACTAATGGCTTGTGCCAAGCCAAGGTGGAGCCAAGCCATAATTTCTTTGCGAAGAAGGCAGTACCAGCCCTGCACAATTTTGTGGAAGAGAAGGTGGGCCAGTCCTTGAGCCTGACGGTGTGTACCAAAGTGCACTGCAGCGCCATTGTCTTGAGCTGCAACTATGGTCAGGGACAATACATGTCCCTTACGGCCCACTGGGTGAATGTGGTTCCTGCACAGACACAACACCAAACTTGGACAGGTCACACCGCTTCCTCCTCCACACTCTCAAGCCGTTGGTCCTGTGATAGTGTGCAACTCTGCCTTCTCATCCTCCACCGTGTCCTCAGCCTTCACTGCACAGACAAGTCTCAGTGCCCCTTCAGCATACCATGTGTACAGGGCACGGCGGTGTCACGCTGTTCTTCACATGGTTTGCCTTGGTGAACGGAGTTACACAGGGGAGGAACTGCTAAAAGTCATTCATAAAGAAACCGGAGCATGGCTTACTCCACGAAAACTGGAAATGGGAACCATAGTGACTGACGACGGGAAGAACATCTTGTCTGCACTGCGACAAGGAAGGCTGAGCCATGCACCCTGCATGGCACACATGTTAAATCTGGTTGTCAAGTGGTTCCTGAAGTGTTCCCCCCATTTGCAAGACATCCTAACAATGGGAAGGAAACTTTTCATGCACTTCAGCCACTCGTACACAGCAAAGCACACCCTCCTTGTGTATTAGCATCAGAACGGTATCCCCCAACATAGTCTGATTTGCGATGTTGCCACATGTTGGAATTCTACCCTCCATATGTTGGACCAAATATACGAACAGAGAAAAGCCATTTGTTGATGATTTCTTGATGATCCAAGCGGATAGGGGGACTCTCCTGTGTAACTTCAATGTCAACCAGTGGCAGCTCATATGTGACACTTGCCGTTTGCTCAGGCCCTTTGAGGAAGCCACATTATTAGTCAGGATCACAGGATGAACAACGTCATTCCACTGCTTCATTTCCTACAACACGTGTTGGAAATGATGGCTGGTCAGGGCAATGGAGACATGGCGCCTACCTCTCACGGCCACATGAGCCCTGTGGGGGCTGAACTGGAGGAGGAGGGGGAGGGGCACAGTGGAGCACAGTTTAAATGGGTTCTCCAGGAAAAAACTTTTTTATATATATCAACTGGCTCCAGAAAGTTAAACAGATTTGTAAATTACTTCTATTAAAAATCTTAATCCTTTCAGTACTTATGAGCTGCTGAATTTGAGTTGTTCTTTTCTGTCTAAGTGCTCTCTGATGACACGTGTCTCAGGAACCGCCCAATTTAGAAACAAATCACCAAAGCCAACCTCTTCTACTCTGTGCAGTTCCCGAGACAAGCAGAAATGTCAGCAGAGAGCACTGTTACCAGACAGAAAACAACAACTCAACTTCAGCAGCTGATAATTATTGAAAGGATTAAGATTTTTTAATAGACGTAATTTACAAATCTGTTTAACTTTCTGGAGCCAGTTGATATATAAAAAAATTTTTTTTCCTGGAATACCCATTTAAGTTTCATGAAATGGGCGGTTTTTCTAGTAATCTGACAGGAGAGGAGCAGCTAGAGGGTTATGAGGAAGGCGAGACAGAGGACCCAGACACACTGTGGCAGTATGCAGTAGAGATGGAGGCAGGGAGTCCCGCCGAGTCACTTGCACAAATGGCACGATGCATGCTCACTTGCTTGCTTAGTGACCGCCGAATTGTCACCATTCGGCAGCGGGATGACTTCTGGCTCTCCACCTTTATTGGACCCTCGCAACCCTGGAAAAGGTGTCCTGCCTGGCCAGTAGTCAGATATTAGAGCGGGTGTTTAGTGCAGCGTGGGGGCCATAGTCACCCCAAGGAGAGACTGAGCTTTGAGAAGATGAATCAGGCATGGATCAGCCAGGATTTCCACCCACCAATGCCTGATGCATCAGAGTAGATTGACCATGGTGCCACACCAACACTTCACAAATGCTGCTGCTGCTGCCGCCACCTCCACGCTGTGTCATTCAGCCACTATATGTTCTACTCATGCTGCCGCCAACTCCAGGCTGTCATTCAGCCACTATATGTTCTAATCATGCTGCCACCAACTCCAGGCTGTGCCATTCAGCCACTATATGTTCTCCTCATGCTGCTGCCAACTCCAGGCTGTGCCATTCAGCCACTATACGTTCTACTCATGCTGCCGCCAACTCCAGGGTTTGCCATTCAGCCACTATATGTTCTACTAATGCTGCCACCAACTGCAGGCTGTGCCATTCAGCCACTATATGTTCTACTCATGCTGCCACAAACTCCAGGCTGTGCCATTCAGCCACTATATGGTCTCCTCATGCTGCCGCCACCTCCATGCTGTGTCATTCAGCCACTATATGTTCTACTCATGCTGCCGCCAACTCCAGGCTGTGTCATTCAGCCACTATATGTTCTACTCATGCTGCCACCAACTCAAGGCTGTGCCATTCAGCCACTATATGGTCTCTCCTCATACTGCTGCCACCTCCACGATGTGTCATTCAGCCACTATATGTTCTCCTCATGCTGCTGCCAACTCCAAGCTGTGTCATTCAGCCACTATATGGTCTCCTCATCTGCCGCCAACTCTAGGCTGTGCCATTCAGCCACTATATGTTCTCATGCAGCTGCCAACTCCAGGCTGTGCCATTCAGTCACTATATGTTCTCCTCATGCTGCGTCAAACTCTAGGCTGTGTCATTCAGTCAATATATGGTCTCCTCATACTGATGCCACCTCCATGCTCTGCCATTGTGCCGCCATGTGACTTGTGACTTCTTGTTAGATTTGGTCCATTGTAACCAAACTAAACTAGTTATAGTAAAGTATAGTAAGTAAACGCCGGGGGCCGGGACATTAAAACTTAGGCGTGTAATATTAAAGTTAAATTCTAAAATCTTTAATTTCAATAAAAAAAATAGACTATCTTTTCAAGATAGTAGCTGTGGAATTACCACAAGAATCAATGAAATAGGTTGGAACGATCACAATGAACCAACATACCCTGATTAAATGAAACATTTGCAGTTCCACAAAGAGTAAGACAGTGGGAGGGGGGCGCTGAGAGGCATGGGCTGGAACAGGTGGTGTAAATAAATTCAAATAAAATAAAAATTACAATAAAAAATCTATTTATTCTCTTCAATTTTGACCCCATATGGTCTCTCTGCTGCAACATCCAGACGCTCTCCCGCAGTGATACTAATAACGATGCCTGTAATCTGCATGTCATACTGAATAACAGTATTATTTCACTAACACAGCACACTCCATATGCGTGTTAGGACAAAGTAAAGTGTTCTATACCCCTATTGAGCCTCTCTGTAGGCCAGAAATAGCTGTTTTTTTAATACTGAATCAAATATTTTGGAAAATTCGTCCGAATCAAATTTTTTAAAATAGTTGAGATCAGTAATCTATTGGGAGCAGTGCCAGACTCTTTATTCTATGTTGATGTATATTTTTAAATAGTTGCACATTTTGGTGCTACGGGTTGAAAATTTGCAGAGGAGGAACCATACAGAGTTGTGTACTGAAGTGTAATTTCAAAAACATGTACTAGCCCTGTATTTATCATGCCATGTAACCATTTAATAAATTTGGTGCACATACACATTACCAACACACAAATTAAAGGTGTAGAAAAATCGTTTTACACATCCCTTAAAAAATTCCTTTGTCTTTAGTCTTCCCCATTCTGGTGCCTGGACTCCAACCTCTTAATCGTGCTTGCATTAGGCATGTCTACATTACATGCATACATAGGTTTTCCTTGGTTAATAAAAACGTATAGTGCATGGGAAACATATTTCTTATTGGATCCTGCTCTATGGAATCACACAGAGGTCTGTGCTATTCCAACTGACAGAAATGGGCAACGCTTAACTCAACAGAGGCCTCAAAAAATGTCATAAGTGATTGGAGCCTACGTTCGCATGTTGACTTGGGAAACAAAATCAGCTATAGAAAATCTGCAGCAAAATATGCAAGTGTGAACATACCCTAAAGGTGGTGTGAAAAGAGCCTTAAAAGGGTACTCCACCCCTAGACATCTTATCCCCTATCCACAGGACCCACGATCTTTGCACCCCAGACATCCGGTGCACGGAGCGAACTTGCCATGACTGGCCATGTGGGGTGGAGGCTCGGTCCCGCCACGGTCATGCCCCCTCCCATAGACTTGCATTGAGGGGGAGTGGCTATGACATCACGAGCCTCCATTGCTCCGGTGCTGCGCCCGATGCTCTAAACGAACGTCGGGTGCCGCAGAGAGATCATGGGGGTCCCGCCACTGGGACCTTTGGATAGAGGATAAGATATCTAGGGGCAGAGTACCCCTTTAAGTATGTGTTTTAACAAAGCACTGTCACAGATATACACTCCCCCACAAGCATACTGCATGTCAAATATACACCGCCAAGTTACCTTCCTCTGATCCCTGTGACTGACTGAACTCTCCCTCTGAAAGGGTTATTGTGCTTGGTTGTTTACATCAGTTGTGCCACTACTCAAACTACCTGGGGAGAAGAATTGGGGACCCTTCCCAGTTCCAGTTGTCATGGGGATTCCATTGACCATACATTTAACCCCAAATTTGTAGATAAGTGGTAAATCTATTTTGTGGGATAACTTTCAAAGACCTGACTTGAATGCACCTGCAGTCTCTTGCCAGAACAGCAGTTTGGAGCCCTTATTTTTTTGTTCTTTAACCCCTTAAGGACACACCCCAATTTAACCTTAAAGGGGTACTCTGGTGGAATATTTTTTTCTTTAAATCAACTGGTGCCAGAAAGTTAAACTGATTTGTAAATGACTTCTCTTAAAAAATCTTTACCCTTCCAGTACTTTTTAGCAGCTGTATGCTACAAAGACTTTTTTGTCTTGTCCACAGTGCTCTCTGCTGACACCTCTGTCCATGTCAGGAACTGTCCAGAGCAGCATAGGTTTGCAATAGGGATTTTCTCCTGCTCTGGACAGTTCCTGATATGGGCATCAGGTGTCAGCAGAGAGCACTGTGGACAAAACAAAAAATAAATTCAAAAAGAAAAGAATTTCCTTTGTAGCATACAGCTGCTACAAAAATTACTGGAAGGGTAAAGATTTTTTTAATAGAAGTCATTTACAAATCTGCTTAAATTTCTGGCAACAGCTGATTTAGAAATATTTTTTTTCCCACCGGAGTACCCCTTAACCCCTTAAGGACCCAGCCAATTTTCACTGTAGGACCCGGCCATTTTTTGCACATCTGACCACTGTCACTTTAAACATTAATAACTCTGGGTTGATTTTACCTTTCATTCTGATTCCGAGATTTTTTTTTCGTGACACTTTATGTTAGTGGTAAAATTTTGTCGATACTTGCATAATTTCTTAGTGAAAAATTCCAAAATTTGATGAAAAAATTGACTTTGAAGCTCTTTGCTTATAAGGAAAATGAATATTCCAAATAAATTATATATTGATTCACATATACAATATGTCTACTTTATGTTTCCATCATAAAGTTGACATGTTATTACTTTTGGAAGACATCAGAGGGCTTCAAAGTATAGCAGCAATTTTCCAATTTTTCACAATTTTCAAAATCAAAATTTTTCAGGGACCAGTGCTGTTTTGAAGTGGATTTGAAGGGCCTTCTTATTAGAAATACCCCACAAATGACACCATTATAAAAACTGCACCCCTCAAAGTATTCAAAAGGACATTCAAAAGGTTTGTTAACCCTTTAGGTGTTTCACAGGAATAGCAGCAAATTGAAGGAGAAAATTCAAAATCTTAATTTTTTACACTGGCATGTTCATGTAGAACCAGTTATTGAATTTTTACAAGAGGTAAAAGGCGAGAAATCTTCCTAAAATGTGTAACCCAATTTCTCTCGAGTAAGAAAATACCTCATATGTGTATGTCAAGTGTTCGGCGGGCGCAGTAGAGGGCTCAGAAGGGAAGGAGCGACAGTGGGATTTTGGAGAGTGAGTTTTTCTGAAATGGTTTTTGGGGGGCATGTCACATTTAGGAAGCCCCTATGGTGCCAGAACAGCAAAAAAAAAAAAAAAAACATGGCATACTATTTTGGGAACTACACCCCTCAAGGCACGTAACAAGGGGGCCAGTGAGCCTTGGCGACTTTTCGTTAAAGTTGGATGTGTAAATGATTTTAATTTTTTTTCACTAAAATGCTAGTTTTCCCTCAAATTAAAATTTTTTACAAGGCAAAATAGGACAAAATGCCCCCCAAAATTTGTAACCCCATCACTACTGAGTATAGAAATACCCCATGTTAGGACGTAAAATGCTTTGCGGGCAAACTACAATGCTCAGAAGAGAAGGAGTCACATTTGGTTTTTGAAAAGCAAATTTTGCTGAAATGGTTTTTCGGGGGCATGTCCCATTTAGGAAGCCACTATGGTGCGTGGACAGCAAAACCCCTCCCCCCCCACATGGCATACTATTTTGGAAACTACACCCCTCAAGGCACGTAACAAGGGGTCCAGTGAGCCTTAACACCCCACAGGTGTTTGATGACTTTTTGTTAAAGTTGGATGTGTAAATTATTTTTTTTCCCACTAAAATGCTAGTTTTCCCTCAAATTAAATTTTTTTAAATGGGGTAATAGGACAAAATGCCCCCCAAAATTTGAAACCCCATCTCTTCTGTGAATGGAAAAAAAATTGTTTGGAATGGAAGTCAGGGGCCATGTGCGTTTACAAAGCCCCCCGTGGTGCCAGAACAGTGGACCCCCCCACACGGGAACCCATTTTGGAAACTACACCCCTCACAGAATTTAATAAGAGGTGCAGTGAGTATTTACACCCCACTGGCGTTTGAGAGATCTTTGGAACAGTGGGCTGTGCAAATGAAAAATTAAATTTTTCATTTTCACGGACCACTGTTCCAAAAATCTGTCAGACACCTGTGGGGTGTAAATGGTCACTGTACCCCTTATTACATTACGTGGGGGTGTAGTTTCCAAAATGGGGTCACATGTGGGCGGGGTCCATTGTTCACTTTGTAAACACACGTGGCCTTCAATTCCGGACAAATTTTCTCTTCAAAAGCCCAATGGCGCTCCTTCTCTTATGAGCATTGTAGTTCGCCCGCAGATCACTTTACATCCACATATGGGGTATGTTCTTACTCAGAAGAAATGGGGTTACAAATTTTGGGGGCTTTTTTCCTATTTTCCCTTGTGAAAATGACAAATTTAGGCTAACACCAGCATTTTAGTGAAAATGTTTT
Organism: Hyla sarda; assembly: GCF_029499605.1. Lineage (NCBI taxonomy): Eukaryota > Metazoa > Chordata > Amphibia > Anura > Hylidae > Hyla > Hyla sarda. The sequence continues at coordinate 104,037,076 of NC_079197.1, read as the reverse complement.
TTTTTTCATTTTTCCATCCAACTTTGAAGAATTTTCATTAAACACCTGTGGGGTGTTAAGGCACAATATACCACTTGTTACATTCCATGAGGGGTGCAGTTTACAAAATGGGGTCACATGTGGGTATTTCTTTTTTTGCGCTTATGTCAGAACCGCTATAAAATCAGCCACCCCTGTGCAAATCACCAATTTAGGCCTCAAATGTACATGGTGCACTCTCACTCCTGAGCCTTGTTGTGCACCCGCAGAGCATTTTACACCCACATATGGGGTATTTCCGTACTCAGGAGAAATTGCGTTACAAATGTTTTTTTTTTTTTTCTTCCTTTTAACGCTTGTGAAAATAGAAAGTATGGGGCAACACCAGCATGTTAGTGTAAAAATGTTTATTTTTTTACACTAACAAGCTGGTGTAGCCCCCAACTTTTCCTTTTCATAAGGGGTAAAAGGAGAAAAAGCCCCCCAAAATTTGTAGTGCAATTTCTCCCGAGTACGGAAATACCCCATATGTGGCCCTAAACTGTTTCCTTGAAATACGACAGGGCTCCGAAGTGAGAGCGCCATGCGCATTTGAGGACTAAATTAGGGATCGCATAGGGGTGGACATAGGGGTATTCTACGCCAGTGATTCCCAAACAGGATGCCTCCAGCTGTTGCTAAATTCCCAGCATGCCTGGACAGTCAATGGCTGTCCGGAAATGCTGGGAGTTGTTGTTTTGCAACAGCTGGAGGCCCAGTTTTGGAAACACTGCCATACAATAAGTTTTTCATTATTATTGGGGGGACAGTGTAAGGGGGTGTATATGTAGTGTTTTACTCTTTATTATTTGTTATTGTAGTGTAGTGTTTTTAGGGTACATTCGCACTGACGTGTTACGGTGAGTTTCCCGCTAGGAGTTTGCGCTGCGGCGAAAAATTTGCTGCAGCCCAAACTTGAAGCAGGAGACTTACTGTAAACCTGCCTGTGTGAATGTACCCTGTACGTTCACATGGGGGGGGGGGGGGGCAAACCTGCTGGGAGATGTAGTTATGCAATAGCTGGAGGTACACAACTACAACTCCCAGCATGCCGAGACAGCTGTTTGGGCATGCTGGGATTTGCAGTTTTGCAACATCTGGAGGGCTACAGTTTTAGAGAACACTGCAAAGTGATCTCCAAACTGTGGTCCTCCAGCTGTTGCAAAACTAGAAAAGCCAGCATGCCCAGACAGCAAACAGCTGTTTGGGCATGCTAGGAGTTGTAGTTTTGCAAGATCTGGAGGGCTACAGTTTAGAGACCACTATATAGTGGTCTCAAACTGTAGCCCTCCAGCAATTCCAAAACTACATATTCCAGCATGCCCAAACAGCTGTCTGGGCATGCTGGGAGTTGTAGTTTTGCAACATCTGGAGGGCTACAGTTAGAGACCACTGTTTAGTGGTCTCAAACTGTACCCTCCAGATGTTGCTAGGCAACTCACCGGCTTCCGTATGATCCAGCCGCACAAAGTCGCCGCCCGCCGATCTCCGTCGCCCGCAGCCTCCATCGCCCACCCGGATGGGTAAGTGGATTTTCAGCGCCGGTCCCCTTTGGTTCCCCATTCTGCCCCGCCTATTGTGGGTGGGCAGGACAGGGAAAACTAAAGTTAACCCCCCCCCCCCCCCGCCCCCGATCTGCTATTGGACGTCGCTTCTAGACGCCCAATAGCAGGGATAGGAGGGGTGGCACCCCTACCACCTCACTCCTATCCCTTCAGGGGGATCGTAGGTGTCCTAGACAACCACGATCCCCCTTATATTCCGGGTCACCGGGTCATCATAGACCCGTAATGACCCGGAATCGCGGAAATCGCAAGTGTGAATTCACTTGCGATTTGCCGCGATCGCCGTCATTGGGGGGGGGGTGTCTGATGACCCCCCTGGGCATTTGCACGGGATGCCTGCTGAATGATTTCAGCAAGCATCCCGGTCCGATCCCCGCCCGGCACACGGCAGAGACCGGAATTGCCCATGACGTAACTGTACGTCATGGGTCCTTAAGACCCAGGGTGTCATGACGTAACGTTACGTCATGGGTCCTGTAGGGGTTAAAGGACACAGACAATTTAATTTTAGCATTTTCGTTTTTTTCCTCCTTGCCTTCTAAGAGACATAACTTTTTTATTTTTCCATGCACAGACCCATATGAGGCATTGTTTGTTGCGTGACCAGTTGTACTTTGTAATGACACCTTTCAATTTACCATAAAATGTATGGTACAATCCAAAAATATTATTTGTGTGGGGAAATTGATGAGAAAACAGCAATTTTGCTAATTGTGAAGGGTAAAATGTTTACACTGTATACTTTATGGTAAAAAATGACATGTTTTCTTTACTCTGAGGGCCAATACAATTAAACACATGGTTACATGTTCTTCTATTATTGTACTGATTAAAAAAAATAAAACTTTAACAAAATGAGTATACAGTGGTCGCTCAACATACGATGGTAATCCTTTCCAAATGAACCATCGTTTGTTGAAACCATCGTATGTTGAGGGATCCGTGCAATGTTAAATATAGGAAGTTGCACTCACCTGTCTCCGCTGTCATCGCTGCCGCAGCGTCCCTGGGGTGACCCCGCCGCTCCGGAACATCTCTGTTGCATGGGATCATCGTTCCTCATCGCCACCATCACGTCACTACGCACGCCGCTCCTATTGGATGACGGGACGTGCGCAGGACGTGATGACGTCCTGGAGCGCCGCGGACAGGTGAGTGACCATCAACAGAGCTTACGGGGCACTGTAAACGGCTATACGGCGGCGACTGAAGCAGTTTGTGCTGCCGGATAGCCGTTTATGTGATGGCCCCGACATACAAAAATTTTCATATGTCGGGGCCATTGTAGGTCGGGGGTAGTGTTGAGCAGCATAGGCCATATTCGAATTCGCGAATATTCGCGAATATATGGACGAATATTCGTCATATATTCGCGAATATTCGCATATTCGTTATATTCTTGTTTTATTTTCGCGTATGCGAATATTCGCGTATGCGAAAATTAACATATGTGAATATTGGCATGTACAAAATTAACACGCGCGTAAATTCGCATATGCGAAAATTAGCTTATGCTAATTTTCGCATATGCGAATATTCGTATATGCGAATTTTCGCGCGTCAGTCTCACACAGTAGTATTAGAGCCTTCTTTACACCACACAAGCTGGAAGCAGAGAGGGATGATCACTGTGATGTGTACTGTGAAGAAAAAAAAAAAAACAAAAAAAAAAAAACGAATATTCGTAATTACGAATATATAGCGCTATATTCGCGAAATTCGCGAATTCGCGAATATGCGATATTCGCGAATAATATTCGAATTGCGAATATTCGCGAGCAACACTAGTCGGGGGGGGCCACTGTATATAAAATCCCTCTATCGTGATGACCTATAACTTTCAAATTTTTACATATACAGGGCTGTATTAGAGCTCTTTTTTTTGTGTCCTGGTCTGTAGTTTTTATCAGTACCACATTTGTGTATATGTGACTTTGTAATCATTTTTATTTAATGTTTTTTGGGATGTGATGTGACTAAAAGCAGCAATTTTTGCCTTTCTTTTTTTTTTTTTAAACGTTTACACCACACAGAACCATTAACAGTTTGGATATTTACGCATGTGTCGATACCAAATATGTTGATTTTATTTAATTTTTTACATTTTGTTTGGGAAAAGAAGGGAATTAGAGTTTTTTTTACACTTTTTTGTCCCCACATCAACATGTCACCACTATTTATTGCAAACTTTGGATTGCAAATACTGAACAGTGCTAAGCATAGACATAGAACTGATCAGTGTTATTTGCGATCTACTTCTCTGGTCTGCTAGAAGGCTGCAGGAGCAGGCTGGAGGAAGTGAGTGAAACTCAGCTGGTCATCTTAACACATCTGACTACCCACGATTGCACAGCGGGTGGTCAGATGTGTGTCTGAACACCACTGCAATACTTCAGATGCTGTGATCAGTATTGATCACGACATCTGAAGGGTTAATGGCAGACATTAGTGGTATCGCTGATGTTTGCCATTATCCATGAGGTCCCAGCTGCTATTAACAGCAGCCATCTGGTTCCGATCACTGTGTAGCGCAACACAATAATCGCGAAACCGCGCAGCATACATGTATGCCGCTGTGCGTGAACCCAGGGCACAGCAGGGTACACGTATGCTGCATCTCGTCTAGGGGTTAGGGGATGGACCATCCAGGTTTAACTCAAAATTTCTCTCGGATTCAATCATAGTTAACGATCCCGCCCATCCAGTCAAGTATTTTTGCCAGAATGTGGTCTGGCCTTGTGATGCTAGGAGAGTCTAAATAATGCCTGGTAGAAGTATGGGCTGCATGGTGTACTACATGTTATGTAGCTGGCACTCATTGTATGACTTATCTACAGTCATGGCCGTAAATGTTGGCACCCCTGAAGTTTTTCAAGAAAATGAGGTATTTCTCACAGAAAAGGATTGCAGTAGCACATGTTGTGCTATACACATGTTTATTCCCTTTGTGTGTATTGGAACTAAACCAAAAAAGGGAGGAAAAAAAGCAAATTGGACATAATGTCACACCAAACTTCAAAAATGGGCTGGACAAACCCAGATTTCTGACACTGGGCTGTACAGTGTGACCCAAAATCCATTGGTAATCCTCAGATTTCATGATGCTTTGCACACATTCAAGGCACCCAGTGCCAGAGGCAGCAAAACAACCCCAAAACATCACTGAACCTCCACCATATTTCAATTTAGGTACTGTGTTCTTTTCTTTGTAGGCCTCATTCCGTTTTTGGTAAACAGTAGAATGATGAGCTTTACCAAAAAGCTCTATCTTGGTCTCATCTGTCCACAAGACGTTTTCCCAGAAGGATTTTGGCTTGCTCAAGTTCATTTTGGCAAAATGTAGTCTTGCTTTTTTATGTCTCTGCGTCAGCAGTGGGGTCCTCCTGGGTCTCCTGCCATAGTGTTTCCTTTCATTTAAATGTCGACGGATAGTTTGCGCTGACATTGATGCTCCCTGAGCCTGCAGTACAGCTTGAATATCCGCGGAACTTGTTTGGGGCTGCTTTTCCACCATCCTGACTATCCTGTGTACCTTTCATAAATTTTTCTCATCAGTCCACGCCCAGGGAGATTAGCTACAGTGCCATGGGTTGCAAACTTCTTGATAATGTTGCGCACTGTGGACAAAGGCAAACCTAGATCTCTGGAGTCCTCCGACAGTTCTCTTCTCCTCTTTCTTTTGTCCATGCTTAGCGTGGCGCACACATAGACGCACAATGCAAAGACTACGTGATCTTCTATCCTTCTAATCTGCTTTCAGGTGGGATTGTTATATTGCCCACACCTGTTACTTGCCCCAGGTGAGTTTAAAGGAGCATCACATGCTTGACACAATCTTATTTTTCCACAATTTTGAAAGGGTGCCAATCATTTTGTCCAGCCCATTTTTTGAGTTTGGTGTGACATTATGTCCAATTTGCTTTTTTCCCTTCCTTTTTTGGTTTAGTTCCAATACCCACAAAGCGCGCTGGGCTGGATATCAGCCGGCCTCTTCGCCACTGCGAGTGTGCGCGCCACCGGTATACTCTATCGAAGTCACGTAACAGGCTGCCAATTGGAGGTGTTGAGATAGGCTCCCATTGGCACCGGACCATATCCATATGGCTATGTGAAGTTTTTTTGTTGATACTTTTATATATCTAAGTACTGCAAACAAGAGGCCACCGCATGATATGCGCATTGGCATGTTGTGACCCCTTGTGCGAGTCCGTTCAGGTGATGCATACCCTGACGGTCCTTCTTGATTGACTCCTGTGTTAATATCTCCCCCCGATGACATCACTGCAATAGGCGATAGAAACGTGTTGGGTAATTCAGTCACCACCATAGGATGACTGAGGGAGTAATTAATTGTATGCTGAGTGGCCACCAGATGGTTAGTCACATCAGGTTGTATGTGCTTTGACACAACATTTCTGGATGGATGTGCTTGTATAACATTATGGCTCTCCCTTCTTGGATATAGTTGATGAAGGAATACCGATTTCTTCTTTTAGCAGTAACATTCTGGTTTAAAGATTATTGTATACATGCACGAAACGGCACTATTTGTACCATATATATCTTTTATTGATAAAAAAAATAATTAAAAGTTATGTTTTAAGCCACCTCTTTATCACTGATGTAGGTCAGCTGGTGTTATTATATACTTGATTTTTGGCTTAGAGGTTTTTGATTTGATCGATCATGTACAGGACCTTATTGGTGTGCAGTCTGTTTTTCAATACGCACAAAGGAAATAAATGTGTATAGCAAAACATGTGTTACTGCAATCCTTTTCTGCGAGAAGTACTACATTTCAATTTCAAGGGGTGCCAACATTTACAGCCATGACTGTATGCGCAGTTATAATACTAAGCAGCTTAACTGGTGTGTAAGTAACTGTTCATCTGTATTTTGCACCTGTGCATCCTTTGCCACATACAGTATCTCCCATAAGTGAATCTACCCCTCACATTTTTGTAAATACTTTATTATATCTCTTTATCTATATCTCATGTGACAACACTGAAGAAATGTAACTCTGCTACAATTAGAGATGAACGAACTTACAGTGATTCGATTCATCACAAACGTCTTGGCTCGGCAGTTACTGACTTTAGCCTGCATAAATTAGTTCAGCTTTCAGGTGCTCCGGTGGGCTGGAAAAGGTGGATACAGTCCTAGAAGACCATCTCCTAGGACTGTATCCACCTTTTCCAGCCCACCGGAGCACCTGAAAGCTGAACTAATTTATGCAGGCTAAAGTCAGCAACTGCCGAGCCGAGAAGTTTGTGACGAATCGAATTACTGTAAGTTTGCTCATCTCTAGCTACAATGTAAAGCAGTGAGTGCACAGCCTGTATAACAGTGTTTAATGTTGTATTCCCTCAAAATAACTCAACACACAGCCATTAATGTCTAAACCTTTGCAACAAAATTGGCCTTTTGGCTAAGATCAAGTGTAGTATCTGTTCTTATCAGTTTCATGCCCGTGGCAGGCGGTGTGGAGCTGGTGAGAATGGGTGCTGCATGGTAGGGTGCAGGTGTACCAGGGCTGGTTCTGAGAAATCAGCTCGATGGCTGCCCCGATGTGACCTGTTTCCTCCGGGTCTCGCCATGTGGCTGAGAGGGTCTAGAGCCGAGGTACTTTAGTGCCTCGGGAGTGGTGACCCTGAGGTGCCGAAACTCACTGGGAGTATTGGCTCACAAAATGGAAGCACGGGCACCATGAAATCCTAGACACACAGGCCAATCCGGTCTATGACGTGTTCTTGGAAGGGTGCTATGAGAAGCCAGAGAGCTGACAGGCACCAGAGAAGAGGATCCACCCGACCGTAGTGGTAACTAGTATCTGAACTAACCTCTCTTTTTATTCCCATGGCTGATCTTAACATCTTTAGCATTAATGTGAGGAGTATTAGAGATAGGTTTAGATTTCAGACTGTTCTTACTTTCTTAGATTCTCAGAAGTGTGATGTTTACATGCTGCAGGAATGTGCTTTGTCCTCTTCTAGGTCTTACAACAATCTGGCCAGGCGGTGGTCTCACAGCCCTTCCTTCTGGTCTGGTGGGGGTGACTGTAGGTCTGCGGGAGTGGCCTGGGTGGGTGAGCCCGTGCAGCTCATCAACATGTATGCCTCCCCTGAGAAGGGTGTCCAACTGGAGGTTCTCCAGGCCCTGCGGGCTCAGCTCGCCAAAACTAGGGCAGTGGTGTTGGGTGGTGACTTCAACTGCCCCATTGAGGTGGACGGGCGCAGTTCTGGCACATCTGCCAACCTTGATGTGACGTCCAAGCTGCTGATCGAGATGGTGACAGAGGCATCCCTGCAGGACATTGTTTGGTCCATCGGGAAAGGCTCTGTAAACTATACGTGGAGCTGCCCCGATGGCTCGCTCCTTTCTTGGATAGACCATCTTCACTTCGAGAGCAGTTAGAAAGGTTTTCGTTAGAAAGTTTTCTATGGTCCCCTGCTTCTTCTCTGACCACAGGGCCATTCGAGCCTGGCCCAGGCTCCTGGAAGTTGAATTGTGCCCTGCTGGCACAGAGGGAGGTCATGGAAGAACTTAGGGATGTGTATCTTGTATGCCATAATGACAAATGTCTGCTTAACTGCATCAGCGATTGGTGGGAATATGTTAAAGTCAAGTTTTGTTGTTTCTTTCAGGCAAAAGGCAGACAACAGGAGTGTGAGAAGAAGTGGGACTTCAGGAGGCTGCAGCGCGAGCTGCGGTCACTGCAAGACCTGCTTCAGTGCAGCTGGGACGTCAGGGAGGAGCTGGAGGACACCAAAAAGAGCTTGAAAAGGCACTTTGAGGAGGAATCCAAACGAATTGTTTTTCTTTCCAAGGTGGAGAACCTAGAAAAGGGTGAGAAGTGTAACTCTTTCTTTTTCAGGAAGCTCTATGCTGGCCACACGCCCCTGACTGAACTACGAGATGAGACCAGACTCATGAGGAGGGGCAAGGAGGAGGTGATGAGGGTCGTCTCCGACTTCTAAAGCAACCTCTACACCCCAAAGTCATCCGACCCCGAAGCTGCCGAGAGGTTCCTGTCAGGTATCACTAATGTTGATCCCATGGGTGCAGTGGCTATGGACGATCCCTTGATGGTGGGGGAGCTGCTCTCTGCCGCTAAATCCTTTAAGCCCGACAGGACCCCGGGCAGTGACAGTCTCCTGGCCGAGCTGTATGTAGCGCTGGGGGACGTGATCTGTCCGGACCTGTTGGAGGTGTATGAGGAGATGGTGGTGGGGGGCAGAATGCCTCTGTCGTTGAGGGAAGGGATGATCACGATCTTGTATAAGCGGAAGGGGGAGAGAGGTTACCTGAAAAAACGGTGTCCCATCTCTCTCCTGAACGTGGACTACAAGATCCTCGCCAAGGTGCTGGCCAACAGGCTGAAATCTGTCATCGGGCAGATCGTCAATCCGGACCAGACCTGCGGCATTCCTGGTCGCAGGATTGCTGACAGCCTTGCCCTTGTGAGAGACACGGCCTATTACATCCAGGACCATCGTGCTCACGCCGCCCTTGTCAGCTTGGATCAGGAGAAGGCGTTTGACCATGTCTCCCACGCGTTCTTGAGCAGGGCTTTGTGCAGGCTAGGTCTGGGGGAAGATGTTTTGCTCTTTTGTTGACGTCATGTACTTTGATATTTACAGTACGTGTTGGTGAACGGCTGGAAGACTAACCCCTTTTCTATTCTTTCAGGGGTTAGACAAGGATGCCCTCTTTCACCTCTTCTTTTTGTTTGTGTTATAGAGCTCTACACTGGGACTATCTGGCAGAATGGAGAGAGATCAGAGGGATCACCACACCAGGACCAGATCCCTACTGTTAAACCAGACTTCATCCAAATTTTGGGAGTCTGGTTCGGGAAGGAAGGAGTGGCCCTTAAGTCTTGGCAAGACCAACTAGCAAAGATGAACTCTAAGAGCTCCAGAAAGCTCTCTATGGAGGGCAAAATACTGGTCCTGCAGAGTGAAGTTTTGCCTGTGCTCCAATATACCGCACAGGCCTGGCCTCCCCCATGCCACCGTTTGCAAGGCCAACACCTGGACAGTGTTTCTTTTCATCTGGGGCAAAATGGACAGAGTCAAGCGGACTGTGATGTAAAAGGAGCCCCGCAAGGGTGGGAAGGGAGTACCAAATATCCCCACTCTGCTGAGGGCCTCCATTGCATGTGTCAGCGTGCAGCGAACTCTTGTTAAAAAGACTGGCTCAGCGAGCAGATCCATTTCTCGCTTGTTCCTCATGCCCCTCTGGAGACAGCTGGGCTGGAACAGCTCCATCCCTTACAACTGGAACACTCCCTGGTTCTATGGGGATGTTGTTCGGTTTGCGAAGGAGCACCAGCTGGAGGGACTGAAGCCTGACTTGTGGAAGCTAAGGACTTGTTGGAGACTGTTCCGGGGCTCCCCGCGGCCACGGCAGAGACAGTTTGGACTAATTTGGCTTCAAAGCGGCTTACCAATGGACATAAGAACTTGTCATGGATGGCCATTAAGGGAGGTCTGTCTCTCAGGTCGTTCATGCATGCCCGCGACCTGTGCAGAACCCGGTACTGCCCCCGGTGGTGGAGGAAACATCATTGCACATGTTTTGGCAGTGCCCCTTTGCGCAGGGTCTGTTGGATGCCCTGGAACATGAACTCAGAGACTCTGTACCCAGGAGCTGCCTATCATACCACTCGGTGCTTTACGGTCTGTTCCCTAGGACTCATGACGTGGAGGACATCCAGGAGGCCTGGCGCCTTATCAACTGTTTTAAGGACGCAGTGTGGCTTGCCAGGAACCGCCTCGTGATCGACAGGGAGAACATGTCCGTCCGGGACTGCCGCAGGTTCATCAGGAGCCTGCTCAAAGACTATTTCATCTTGGACTGCCCAGCCGTCAATGAAGAAGAGGAGTGAAGACTCCTCTCCTTCCCCAATGTCCCCCTGAAGATATAGCCCAGTAGTTTTGGCCCTGTGATCTGCCCCTCCCTACCCCCACACAGTCGCCCACTCCCCCCATGCCCCCCCAGCCCCGCCCCATAGCCCACGCCCCTACCACAATCACAGATTGTATTGTTTGGTTTTTCAATTTCTTGTGCTTTTCTCTTACAGGATTGAGCGGAGTGTTAGAGTAGCATGTCGTGCGATGTATAGCTTAGGGAACTTTGCTGTGTATCGTACTGTCATGCTTTGTGTGATTGTAATTTGTTGTATGACTTGTAATGACTGAACAAACAATAAAGCTCTTTCAATAACGGAAGCACGGGCACCATGAACTCTTCACCTTGTGGCACTCACCTCTTGATTCCCGGCCTTCTGGCTAGAATCAGAGAATTTTTTATAGATCCAGGCAGTATATTTGCACACATTCACTTATTTATTTTTGTCACTGTGCCACTTTTACGTGTTGTGTTCACAGGATTGTTAGGATGCGGTAGCCCTTCTAGGTGTCCCTCCTAGCGGTCTAGGGGAGGTGTGTGTGGCCATCAGGTGTCTTACCTTCCTGCAAAAACCCCGAGTACTCCTGCGGGCAGACACCTTGGCTAACACCAAGGGGGATGCCAGGAGCATTTGTGGTCCCTTAGTAGCTTCGGCAAAAAGGAACATCGAACCTCGCAGGTACCTTTTTGTTCCGGAGACAAAGGGTAAGGTTTGTTGGGGGGCCTCTCTTCTATTGGAGAAGGGCTTGCGATAGACCGCATCCTTTGTGCACGTTTTTTTTGTGTAATACGTTTGCACTTTTTCTTGCACTTTGGGTGATTTGAGAGCACGTTCCTCGTCTCTTGGCAACAAAATTGAGTACACACCTAAGTGGAAATGTTCAAATTAAGCCCAAAGGGGAGGAATTTATCAATGTGTGTGCTGTGTGGATGCTTTCTGACACGTTTTGTGTTTGTATGTGTTTATGTTCCAGAATCATTGCCAAACAGCTAAAGATATTAACATGAAACTTGGCACACATGTCACTTATATGTCAACAACAAACATAGGATAGGTGATTTAACCTTTACTCACCCCCATTTGCCAGGGTCGGGGTTATATTTTAATAATACTCGGTCACGTTACTTATATGCCACTAAAAATATAGGATATGTAAATTAACTCTTAACTACCCCCATTTGTTTAAAATCTACGGGAAAAGCATGTTCTGGCATAACTTCCATACGGCTGGAGATATTTCAATAATACCTGGTACACACTATTTATATGTCAAATAAAAATATATGATAGTTTAATTAACCCTTACCTACACCCTTATACAAAAGATGGGTTTTTGTTTCAAGTCCAATGCAAGTATATAGGACTTCTGGTACCTTATTCCACAATCACCGCTCTGCATCTCCTGGTGAATGTGTCAGGCTTGCAAGCCACACCCCATCTCACAAAGACATGCCCAATGTTTAAGCCCCCCCCCTTTTATTTTCTACCCTTTTTGTGCATCGGTCTGTCTTGCAAATCACACCCTTTCCCACAAAGTCACATCCCCTTCTATTTTTGGCTTACTAAATCTTCATCACAACTCAGTCCCACCTGTGGACAAGATATGAGGATGGGACATGAGGACAGGATATGACGACGGGATATGAGGTTGGGATATAACAACAATATATGAGGATGGGATATAAAGTCAAAAGCTTCCTCTTTTGTTAATTTTCCTCCCCAACAAAGATTAGGAAGGAAAAATCGGGTAACACCAGGTACTCAGCTAGCATATGATAAATTTGAAGCTGCCCACAACACACTAGGGAAAAGGACTTCACTACACCAGTCACTGTCATCGTTACCTCAGGTTCTGTGTTGTCCACTTAGGGCTTTTGTTGGTGATAAATTCCAGGTATTTGGCTATTTTTCTATCTTTTTATAACATAGACGATTTCTAAAAGATTAGCAAAATTCAAAGCCAGTTTACTGTATTAAGAACTTCTTTATTTACATTACACATCCAGATTACAAAAAAAGAAGAAAAAAAAAAAACACACCAAAGTGTAGGCAAAGAAATGTCTGTGAAATAGCGTGTTCGCTCCGGGACTGATTACCAGCGACTACAGGGCGGGCGGCTTGTGACATCACGCTCCGCCCCGCAATGCAAGCCTACGGGAGGGGGCGTGATAGCTATCACGCCCCCTCCCGTAGGCTTGCATTGAGGGGCGGAGCGTGACGTCACACGCCGCCCGCCCTGTAGTCACCAGTAATCAGTCCCGGAGTGAACACACTCCGGGGACTGATTACAAATGGGGTGCCGCGTGCATGATCCCAGGGGTCCCCAGCGGCGGGACTCCCGCGATCAGGCATCTTATCCCCTATCCTTTGGATAGGGGATAAGATGTTTAAGCACCGGAGAACCCCTTTAAGAAGAAAAAAAAGTCCCAGTTGATAAATTAATGTCCACTACATCTGCAAAAAAAAAAAGCTTACTACATATAGACACACAGGGGTAGATTTATCAAAACCTATAAAGAGGAAAAGTTGCTGAGTTGCCCATAGCAACCAATCAGATCGCTTCTGTCATTTTGCAGAGACCTTGTTAAAAAGGAAAGAAGCGATCTTATTGGTTGCTATGGGCAACACAGCAACTTTTCCTCTGGACAGGTTTGGATAAATCTCCCCCACAGACATTGAAAGTGTGTATGTTGAATAAATTATAAATATGCAAATTTCACAACACAAAAATATATCCAAATTAAATGATACATTTCCCCCAAAGTGTCAATATTTCATGTGCCCACCATTATTTTCAAATGCTGCCTTAAGCCTCTTGGGCATGGAGTTCAACAGAGCTTCACAGGTTGCCACTGAAGTCCTCTTCCATTCCTCCATGACATCACAGAGCTGGTGGATGTCAGAGACCTTGCGGTCTCCCACCTTCCGTTTGAGGAGGCCCCACAGTTGCTCTATAGGGTTTAGGTCTGGAGACATACTTGGCCAGTCCATCACCTTTATCCTCAGCTTCTTTAGCAAGGCAGTGGTCATCTTGGAGGTGTGTTTGAATACGGCCCTGTGGCCCAGTCTCCAGGGGGAGTGTATCATGCTCTGCTTCAGTATGTCACAATACATGTTGGCATTCATGGTTCCCTCAATGAACTGTAGCTTCCCAGACTGACTCTCCCACCACCATGCTTGACTATAGTCACTTGTCTTTGTTCTCCTATCCTGGTTGTTGCTGACACACACAGCAGCAGGTTTGTTACAGTGTGTCACCCCAGTAGTAAGCTAACATGAGGGGGTTTGTTACAGTGTTTCACCCCAGTAGTATGGCTGGGCGTGTCAAACGGCAGGCCAATGGGTAGAGTCAAGGGTGCAGCAAAGTACTTTGCACCAGCCCTGACTAGGGGTCATATCGATCTGCGGCCCTGTCTACATACTGGGGGAGCTCTACCTAATAGGGAACATACATTTCTGGAGGCCTCTCTACCTACTGGGGGAGCCCTACCTGACAGGAGTTACATCTATCTGGGGCCCTGTCTACATACTGTGGGAGATCTACCTGATGGGGGACATATCTATCTGGGGCTCTGTATACCTACTGGGGGAACATATCTATCTGGGACCCTATTTACCTACTAGGGAAGCCTTACCTGCCTACCCATCTGATATGGGGGACATACCTACCAGATAAAGGGACATACCTACTTAATGAACAAGGGAGACCTACATAACCCCTTGGGGACAGAGCCCATTATGACCCAAAGGACGGGAGCATTTTTTTCAAATCTGACCTCTATCACTTTATACATTAATAACTCTGGAATTCTTTTATTTTAAAATTTGATTTACAGATTGCTTTTTCGTGACAAATTCTACTTTATGTTAGTTGTAAATTTTTGTCGATACTTTTCTAAATTTGAAGCTCTCTGCTTGTAAGGAAAAGGGACATGTCAAATAAATTACATATTCATTCACATATACAATATGTTAACATTATGTTGACATAATAAAGTTGACATGTTTTAACTTTTTGAAGACATCAGAGGGCTTCAAAGTATAGCAGCAATTTTCCAAGAAAATTTCTAAATCAGGATTTTTCAGGGACCAGTTAAGTTTAAAAGTGAATTTGGGGGTCTTTATGTTGGAAATCCCCTATGATGTACCCCATTATGAAAACTGCACCCCTCAAAGTATTCAAAAAGTTTGTTAACCCTTTCAGTGTTTCACAGGAAAATCAAAATCTAAATTTTTTACACTAACATGTTATTGTAGCCCCATTGTTTTCATTTTTACAAGGGGTAAAAAGTAAAAAAAAACAAAAAACCCAAAACTTGTAATTAATTTTCTTTCAAGTAAGGAAATACCTTGTATGTGAATGTAAAGTGCTTTGTGGTTGCACTAGAGGGCTCAGAAGGGAAGGAGCGACAATGGGATTTTGGAGAGCGAATTTTGCTGAAATTGTTTTTTGGGGGGGGGGGGGCATGTCACATTTAGGGAGCCCCCATGATGTCAGAAAAAAAAAAAAACACATGGCATACTATTTTGGAAACTACACCCCTCAAGGAACGTAACAAGGGGTAAATTGAGTTGTTACACCCCACAGATGATTGACAAACTTTCGTTAAATTGAGACATGAAAATAAAAAATTTGATTTTTTAACACTAAAAGCTGGTGTTATCCCAAACTTTACATTTTCAATAGGAGCAATAGGAGAAAATGCCCCCCAAAATAAAAACCCTCCAAAATGTGCAAAATTGTGGTTTTCATTTAAATTCCCTCCCTAAAAAAATTATTTTTTGGGTTTGCCGTACATTTTATGGTAAAACGAGAGTTCTCATTACAAAGTACAATTGGTCACGCAAAAAACAAGCCCTTATATGGGTCTGTAGGTGGAAATATAAAAGAGGATTTTAGAAGTAAAATGGATTTTAGAAGGAGAGAAAACACAAATATAAAATTGGCCTGGTTGTTAAGGTTAAAATGGGCTTGCTCCTTTAGCAACGTTTACGTTAAAGTGGGACGTAAAAATAAAAATTTCAATAAAATGCTGGTGTTACCCCAAATTTTCACTTTCACAAGGGTTAATAGGAGAAAAAGCCCCCAAAAACTTGTAACCCCATTTCTTCTGAGTATGGAAATACCTCATACGTGTATATAAAGTGCTTTGCGGGCGAACTACAATGCTCAGAAGAGGAGCGCCATTGGGCTTTTAGAGAGAGAATTTGGTTGGAATGGAAGTCAGGGGCCATCTGCCTTTACAAAGCCCTCATGGTGCCAGAACTGTGGACATACATGTGACCCCATTTTGGAAACTACACCCCTCACGGAATGTAATAAGAGGTGCAGTGAGCATTTACACCCCACTGGTGTTTGCACAGCCCACTGTTCCAAAGATCTGTCAAATAAAAATTTTCATTTTTACGGACCACTGTTCAAAAAATCTGTCAGACAAAATGGGGTCACATGTGGGGGGTCCACTGTTCTGGCAGGATGGGGGCTTTATAAACGCACATGGCCTTTAATTCCAGCCTAATTCTCTCTCCAAAAGCCCAATGGGGCTCCTTCTCTTCTAAGCCCTGTAGTTCGCCCGCAGAGCACTTTACATCCAGATATGGGATATTTCCATACTCAGGAAAAAAGCCCCCAAAATTTGTAACACCATTTCTTCTATTACCCCTTGTGAAAATGAAAAATTTGGGGTAACACCAGCATTTCAGGGAAATTCTTTTATTTTTTTTTATTTTCACGTCCAAATTTAACAAAAATTCGTCAAAGACCTGTGAGGTGTTAAGGCTTATACCCCTTGTTACATTCCTTGAGGGTGCAGTTTCCAAAATGGGGTCACATTTTTTTTTTTTGCGTTTATGTCAGAACTGCTGTAACTATCAGCTACCCCTGTACCAATCACCAATGTAGACCTCAAATATACATGGTGCTCTCTCACTCCTGAGCCCTGTTGTGTGTCCGCACAGCATTTCACGTCCATATATGGGTTATTTCCGTACTCAAGAGAAATTGCGTTACAAATTTTTGGGGTCTTTTTCTCCTTTTACCTCTTGTGAAAAGTATTTTTTTCTACACTAACATGCTGGTGTAAACCCCAACTTTTCCTTTTCATAAGGGGTAAAAAGAGAAAAATCCCCCCAAAATTTGTAACGCAATTTCTCCTGAGTACGGAAATACCCCATATGTGCCCCTAAACTGTTGCCTTGAAATACGACAGGGCTCTGAAGTGAGAGAGCGCCATGCGCATTTGAGGCCTAAATTAGGAATGTGCAATAGGGGCGGACCCGGATACAAAGATGGTGCTTGTCTCCACCAAAACCCTATGGCAGTGTTTCCCAAACATGGTGCCTCCAGCTGTTTCAAAACTCGCAGCCTGCCAGGACAGTCAATGGCTGTCCGGCAATAGTGGGAATTGTTGTTTTGCAACAGCTGGAGGCTCTGTTTAGGAAACACTGCCGTATGAGACGTTTTTAATTTTTATTAGGGGTGGGGGGGGGGGGTAACGATATAGAGGTATGTGTATATGTAGTATTTTACTTTTTATTTTGTTGGTGTAGTGTAGTGTAGTGTAGTGTTTTTAGGGTACATTCACACGGGCGGGGGTTTACAGCGAGTTTTCCACTGGGAGTTTGAGCTGCAGTGGAAAATTTTCCGAAG
Source organism: Hyla sarda (assembly GCF_029499605.1). Lineage (NCBI taxonomy): Eukaryota > Metazoa > Chordata > Amphibia > Anura > Hylidae > Hyla > Hyla sarda. The sequence continues at coordinate 104,019,927 of NC_079197.1, read as the reverse complement.
CTCAAACTTGTGGAAGGAAACCCACTGTAAACCCCCGCCCGTGTGAATGTACCCTGTACATTCACACTGGGGGGAGACCGTACATGCTGGGAGTTGTAGTTTTGCAACAGCTGTAGGCACACTGGTGGGGAACCACTGAGTTAGGAAACAGGCTCTAGCTCAGTGATTCCAACCCGTGTCTCTCCAGCTGTTGCAAAACTACAACTCCCAACATGTACGGTCAGTGCATTCTGGGAGTTGTAGTTTTGCAACAGCTGGAGGCACATGGGTTGGAATCCCTGAGTTAGGAAACAGAATCTAGCTCAGTGTTTCCCAACCAGTGTGCCTACAGCTGTTTCAAAACTACAACTCACAGCATGCACAGCCAAAAGGCATGCTACGAGTTGTAGTTATGCAACAACTGGGGAAGAACAGTTTGGAGACCACTAAGTAGTGGTCTCCAAACTGTAGCCCTCCAGATGATGCAAAACTACAACTCTAAGCATGCCCAGACTGTCCAGTCATGCTGGGAGTTGTAGTTCTGCAACATCTGAACGGCCAGATATTGCAGAACTACACCGCCCAGCATCCCTGACTGTCTGGGCATGCTGTGAATTGTAGTTTTGCAACATCTGGAGGGCTACAGTTTGGAGACCACTGTACAGTGGTCTCCAAACTGGGCCACTTCAGATGTTGCAAAACTACAACTCCCAGCATGCCCAGACAGTCTTTGGCTGTTGTAGTTTGGAGTTGTAGTTTTGCAACTTTTAGAAGGCCACAGTGAAGATCACTTACCAGCGATCTTCACTGCAGCCTCCTCCATCACCACACTTTCCGGCCGCACTTCTCCTGCCGCCACTCTGGTAGGCCGGTGCCCCCCCCCCCATCATCGCACTTGTTCCTCCCCCAAGCCCCCCCACTCTGCCCGGACTTCGATCAGTGGGCAGAGTGGGGGGAAATTAACTTTAACCCCCCCCACCCCCAACCGCCATTGGTCGGTCAGCCTGACTGACCAATGGTAGGGGATAGGAGATGGCACCCCTGCCACCTCGCTCCTATCCTTTAGGATGGTCGGAGCTGTCTCTGACAGCTTTGATCATTCATATTTTCCGGGCAATTGGGTCGCTGCATATTGCCACGGGATGCCTGCTGATAGAGACCAACAATCATCCCAGTCCGATCACAGCCCGGCGAGCAGTGATGACAGGAAATACGGACGGCCTACAGGTACGCCCTCCGTCCTTAAGTACCAGGACGCGAGGGCGTACCTGTATGCCCTCCGTCCACAACAGGTTAAAAGGAGTTATTTAGGCATACAAAAATGTTATATATGGCTCAGGGTGGTATAAAAATATAAGTCATTATTACATCCTTCAAGCCCCTGCAGCACCGACGTTCCAGGGCCTACAGTATGGGGGCAATATGTGAGGGGACATGGCTGGGGGCAATATGTGAGGAAACATTGCTGGGGGCAATATGGGAGGTTGAAATATATATGTGTGTGTGTGTGTGTGTGTGAGGTGGAGCCGCATGGGTGCTAAGGGGATATGGACTGGGGGCAATAGATTTTTAGGTCTGCCTATCATGGGGGTTTGGAGAGGCTAATAGGGCCCAATTTGGACATTTCCACTTACACATTTATGGCTGTGCAAGAGTTATTTCGAGCAGACAACATTAAACACTGTGCTACAATGTAAAGTAGTGAGTGCACAGCCTGTATAAGAGTGTCATTTCTTCTGTGTTGTCATATGAAATGATATATATATATATATATATATATAAAAAAAACTCAATGTGTGTGTATGTTCCAGAACCATATCCAAACGGCTAAAGATATTAACATGAAACTTGGCACACATGTCAACAACAAACATAGGATAGGTGATTTAACCCTTACTCACCCCCATTTTCCCGGGTCGGGGTTTTTGTTTAAAGTCCCATACAAGTGTATGGGAAATATATATTATTGCATAACTTCCAAATGTCTGGAGATATTTTGATAATACTTGGTCACATGTTACTTATAGGTCCACTTAAAATATAGGATATATAGTATGTGTAGCTCACCTACGATATAGGATAAGTACTTGAGGTTAACGGTGTTACCTTCACCCAAAAAGGCCTATAGCTAAAAAGTATTTGTGATATAAATATAGTATTTATATGGACCAGTCCTCTAAAGTACTAAAGATCTATAGATAAGAAATAGTATGGATGAATGTATATAGACAATTTATTAATAATAAGTAATGTATGTCCTCACCTTTAGCAGGGCCCTTTTGTGGGGTGAACGGCAATGCAAGTTAGTAACAATGGAATAAAATAAAAGGTAGCAATAAAATAATATTAAAATAATCAATAGTATCGCAAATTATCAAAAAATGTCAATAAAAATGTCAGTTTGCTTATTGCACTTAATCCTTTAGTATTGTAGTTCATAAGATCCGTAGGAGATACAGTTCATATGTTTGTGTACTTTTTGTATACTTCTTAATTCATTGGTGGTACAGTTCTTAAAATACAGTTTGTTGGTGATATAGTGCAAATGGTAGTAATATTGGTAGTGGATAAATGAATGAATGGATAAGTAAGCTGGGATGCCTGAAGAGCGATGTGTTAATATAGCGCTTATAATGATGATCGGTGCACAGCACCACTCACCCTCCGCAGGATATACTTCTGCTCGGGCTGGTACGGCTGTGACGGCTGTATCTTGTGCTGGGACGGCTGCGTCTTGTGTTATGCCCGTCTGTGTAGAGGGTGAGCGGTTCTCCGCAGTTTGTGGGTCCCAAGGCTGGCACGGCAGGCGCCCGGCCTATAGCGATATGTCCGGGACTCACGCAGGTAAGCCGGGGCTGTGGAGGTGAATCGGAGTAGGCGTTCCACGTGTGTGAACTCAGCACTATGTGCGCGCGTGCTGCAGTGGTCTCCAAATCGGGGGTGTCCAGCAGTTTCAAGTGACAGGTGTCGGATGGTAATTTTGATAGTCTTAGGGTGCAATAGCATGTATAGTAGCCTACTATATGTAGCCTACATATGAACTGCATCACCTACGGATCTTATGAACTACAATACTAAAGGATTAAGTGCAATAAGCAAACTGACATTTTTGGATAATTTGCGATACTATTGATTATTTTAATATTTTATTGCTACCTTTTATTTTATTCCATGGTTACTAACTTGCATTGCCGTTCACCCCACGCAAGGTCTCTGCTAAAGGTGACAACATATATTACTTATAATTAATAAATTGTCTATATACATTCATCCATACTACCTTCTATCTATTCTTTATCTATAGATCTTTAGTACTTTAGAGGGCTGGTCCATATAAAAATACTATATTTATATCACAAATACTTTTTAAAATATAGGATAGTTAATTTAACCCTTAACTACACCCATTTTTGAGGGTCGAGATTTTTGTTTAAAGTCCCATGCAAATCAATGGGAAATGTATGTTCCCACATAACTTCCGTTCGGCTTGAGATATTTCAATAATACCTGGTGCACATATTACTTATAGGTCAAATAAAAGATATGATAGTTAAATTAACCCTTACCTACACCCTTTTATAAAAAGAAGAGTTTATAAGTATTTGGGACTTCCAGTACCTTACTTTACAAGCTCCGCTTTGCATCTCCTGGTGATTGTGTCAATCTGGCTCACAAAGACACACCCACTGTTTAAGCCACACCCCGTTTATTATCTACCCTTGTTGTGCATCGGTCTGGCTTGCAAATCACGAAAAGTCCCACAAAGCCACGTCCCCTTCAATTTTCAGCTTACAATATCTTCATTACAAAGCAGTCCCACCTGAGGATGGGACATAAGGATGGGATAGGGGGACGGGATATGACAACACTATATAAGGAAGGGATATGAAGTCAAAAGCTTCCTCCTTTGTTGATTTTCCTCCCCAACAAGGATTAGGAAGGAAAAACCGGGCAACGCCGGCTACTCAGCTAGTGATATAATAAAACAATTTACTAAAATGTGAGATATTATAGCATTGTGGCTTGTCTATATCATGGTAGGAATAGGTTTTTAACCTGCCTTGGTACTAGTAACTGTGATTTCAAGTAATGATCCACTTTTCTTTGATTTAACAGGGTAAAACCACCATTTATTTTCCGGTTACACAAAAAGCAGCCTACAACCTAAAACAGTAACGTGAATAAACAAACCTTAACAAAACACTGGCCGCTGGTTACTGATCAGGCAGAACAAGAGCATATGAGCCAACTTGGCCTTCTTGACGTAGCTGGTGAATTAGATCCTCTCTATTCCTCTTTCTGCTTACTACCAAAAACCTCAGATTGCCTTGTCCATAAGACTTGCTCTTAAGTCCATACCTCTGAGCTAACTGATGTATGTTTTTTCTCTCTTCATTGCTCAGCTCTCTAGAAAAGGTCAAGTCTTCCTGGCTGTTAGACACCGCATAGTTTCTGATCATTTTATCAAGATCTCTCTTTGTGATCATTTTTTTTCCTGTCGTTGTTAAGCCAAGACCTTCACGACTAAACTGCTCCTTTACAGAAATGGGCTCTGCAATACCTTCTCCTTCCTTACCCAGGCCTCCACCAGTCCATCCCATCTTTCTCAGAAGTTGGTTTCCAATATTGTCCTCTTTGATTTGTTGTTTGAATGCCTCTTTATTGGACAACCCTTGGATCTGATTTCGAGAAATAGCATCCTCTGCAGGGCCCTTCTTAACATTGTTGATGATCACTGGTTGAGTCTTCTTTAAAGTCATCAAAGCTGCCTCTGCGGCCTCACGCTTTACATTTTTCTTAATGCCAATGGCTTCTCCCACAAGTTCTTGCTCAAGTAAGACCTGACATTTCCAGTCAACTCCAGACATTTTCTCGAACACATATTCTAAAGATACCTGGTTAAACTGGGCAGTAGCATTTAGTTGGCAGATAGCAGTGCCCTCATTCCCACAGATTACAAGGTTTTCTAGTGGATTTATGGCACCATTGCCTGTTGATTTGGCACTGTCTGATCTCTGCTGGTTAGGCTGTAAGCTCTTTAAGACCTTGACAGCCTGTTCAGCTGCAGCATGTTTGCTGGTCTTCTTATTTCCCAATGCTTCAGCTACACAATGGTCTTGCACATACACCCTGCATCTCCATTTATGATTTGGCAGCAAATCATACTTATAATTAACTGTCATCTTATTAAAAGTTGCAGAATTGTTCAAAATGCCAATAGCATCACATGCATTTTCAACAACAATAAATTCTGACCATAGTTTAGTTGACACACCTTTTATTGTCTCACAACTCTGTTGGCCTTCTGGGAGACTGTCATTCACGCGCCCATCATCTTGTTTCAGAGCTGGTGGGAATTCCGTCTTTGGTGAATCACTAGAACATGCCACCAGGTCCTCGCGATAACCAGAACCAAACCTTCGTTTGACAGAGATCACTGTTACCATAGACTTTAACAAGAGTTGTATAGCCAGCTCGGCTGCTTTGTCTCGAGCCCCTATTCTGGTCCACGAATAGCCAGTACCTAAGTAAACATCTTGGCAACGGACTTCACAAGCAAAGCCATCTAAGGGAATATTCTTAAGTTTAGGGAGACAGCTTGGAGGTATTTCTTTAAGGGGAACATAAATATATTCTGGATTTGTCCTACATGTCTGAACAGACTGGGATAACATGTGGGTGTAGTTTATTCGTGTGCTACCAGAGACCATTTGAGGATTTTTCATATTCTGTTTCACAATGGCAGAAAGATTTTTAATAAAACTTGGTTTATTTAAAGTCTCTGTTGTGCCGCCCAGAGAACTTGACACTACTTCCTTTCCGAATTTCCAAGGTTTTTTCGGTGGTTTTACGAAACCAATGCCTTTTCTCCCCTGAATGTTTTTGTCCGTCCATGTGTCTAGAACATTGGAGCGGAAATCTCTGGACACATTTGAATAATGGGACTCAAACTTGGCAGAGTAATCCTGCTCCACTTTGGTCATGAAGTTACTGCAATCACTTCTGCCTTGCTCATCTACCATGTGTGGGTCATATACGTATGGGCTGGAAGTCCACTCAATTTTAGAATATTTCTCTGCTACAGATTGGTCACTAGAAGTAAAAGATACATTAGAAGAATGAGGCTGGATAGAATTTTCTTGACAGCTTGTGTCTTTACTAGTTTTTTCAGTTACTTGAAACTGCTTGTCGTCCTCAACTGTGCTCACTACAAAATGTACAGGTGCAAAACGTGGCCGGGGGCCAAACTTCTTTTTGGGTTGTTCAGCTGCAAGTGGAAAAAAAATATATACATATATATAAGTACATACTTAAAATTGTGAAAATATTTTAAAAGCCATTAAGTAAAAAGTAACTATCTAGGTACCAGTCATGTTACTAGTTAATAACAGATATATGCATATTGGAAATATTTTGGGTAAAAAATGATTAACCCCTTAAGGACACAATCCATTTTGACCCTTTACGAAAACTGTCATCACACTAACCTGTTGCTACAGGCAGGCAGTGCGCATAACGCTGATGGTAACCATATATGCCTGTCCACGATCTGTGGTCCTGTTCTCCCAATATTTTCCCAGTTCCTTCCATTTCGGGGTCAGCTTGAGGAATGGGTGGAGCTTCCTGATGTCACCGCTGCTGTTTCCTCAGGCCTGCTGACAGCAGGAGCCAGCAGAGAAGCAGTGGTTGTGACATCAGGAAGCTCTGTGCATGCTCCAATCTGACCCAGGAAAGGAGGAAGATACTCAGAAAATGGGACCACGGAGCATGGACAGGTAAGTATGGTTATAACCCGTGTCACCTGGGGCTTTCATATTTTTTCTTTTAACTTTTTTATGTCCAGGAACAGGAACCCAGTGCTGTTGGAATGGCAGTAAAAGAGAAATAGGGGCAGGTGAGTATTATAAAAAAAAAATTACAAATAAAAACAAACAGCTACCCCTTATAGGGTACATTCACAAAGACTGGATCTAAAGCATGTTTACCGCTGTAAGTTTAAAGGGGTACTCTGCTCCTAGACATCTTATCCCCAATCCAAAGCATAGGGGACAAGATGGCTGGGCTACTGTCTGTTGGGAAGAACTCCCGACAAGGCAAATTTGTGTAAAATGTATGGAAAAACCGAATATAATGTTTAATAAACATAGACTTGCATTGAGGGGGCGCCACGCCGGGTGCTGCAGGGAGATCACAGGGGGGGGGGGGGGTCACAGCGACATCAAGTCCATATTCTGGCTGCATGAACCCATATAATATTGCTTGGAGGTAAAGGACAGCAAACATAAAAGCTGCGCTTTATATGAATAAGATGCCGGCCGCTGCGCTCTAAATGGTTAAGTTGCCGGCTGATGCGCTTTAAATGAATGAGATGCCGGTTTGATGTTGCAAAATACCAACTCACACAGGCCGCAGTGCTGGAAACTATTAAGTTGCAAGCCGGAAGCTGTCAGCTCCTCCTGCAAGCACTAAAAGCCCGGCTTTTCCGCTTGCAGGGGTAGGTGACAGCTTGCCGCATCTTATTCATTTAAAGCACAGGCAGCCGGCAACTTAACCATTTAAAGCGCAGACGGCCGGCAACTTAACCATTTAAAGCGCAGCGGACGGCATCTCATTAATTTAAAGTACCAACGGCTCACAGGAGGACAGGGAGAACATATGATTATTTCCCCGATGTGGGGACAGCCGCTGCGGCTGATAATTCATTCATTCATTCGAGGGGGAGGGGCCCGACCATTATTGCGGTATAGGAAAAATTCATATCGTGCAGGAAACACATACCGGTATACCGCCCAGCACTAATATGGAGGTGAGAGGAGGCTCTAGAAGACAAATACAATGTTGTCCCAGCGGTCACCGATCAGTAAACACTGGGACAAAAGGGGCAGCACCGCTCTATGGATATTTATTAAGAACAGTATAGTTCTATCAGATGAAGTGTCTGGTATTGCAGCACTTTCCGTTTCATTATAAGTTATTTCTTTGAAAATACCATTTGCATGATTGATAAGCGATAGTGGGGGGACCCCAACCAGCAATTTTCTGAATGTGAAAAACCCTTTAATATATCCTGCAATTATATCTGCTCATATCTGAGCCTTTTCTGTTTCTGTCCTCCCTGTCTGTATGAATTGGAGAGATGTGTCTGAAAGTACATGTGTATAACAAGGGATTATTTTCGTCAACCACAATCAATAACCCAGTCTTCTGGTTCCTCATACACATTGTATGGTGTCCTAATGGCAGGTTCTGGTCTTATTTTATTTTTCAATACAATTCGCAGCCAGGAATGTCTGACCATTTCCTGCTGATAACATAGCTAAATCACAAGCTATCATTTATAGCCCATCCAGGCCTTAATAATTCATTTAGTTTTCAAAACTTTATAGCAGCCATCAAGATGGATTCTGGCAGACAGTGTGCTCCAACAGAACAAAGCGGACCTTGACTATTGGGATCCGTTACACAGATTAAACCTTTGCTTTGCGCCACAATCTGGGGGAGGAATTTATTTTACTTAAAGGGGTACTCCGCACCCCTAGACATCCAAAGGATAGGGGATAAGATGTCAGATCGACGGGGTCCCGCTGCTGGGGACCCCCGGGATCTCGGCTGCTGCACCCACCTGTACGGCTTCCACCTCACACCGGCAACGCTGGAGGCTTCGGATCCTGACCACAATAGCGGACGAGCGTGGTGTCACCGTGACACGTCATGCCCCCTCAATGCAAGTCTATGGGAGGTCCGTCACGCCCCCTCCAATAGACTTGCATTGAGGGGGCGGGGAAGCTGTACCATTGTGGGAAGACTTGCATTGTGGAAGCCGTACAGGTGGGTGCAGCAGCCAAGATCCCGGGGGTCCCCAGCAGCGGGACCCCGGCAATCTGACATCTTATCCCCTATCCTTTGGATAGGGGATAAGATGTCTGGGGGTGTGGAGTACCCCTTTAAATGGATTTACAGGGCTAATATGATTGGTGGCCTTTCCTAAGGTGCCTGCACTACACAACAGACAGGGCCACAAGCAGTTGGCTCCATTCATTGTGTAGTGGTGGTGCAGTGCATCTGCTCAGGTAAACGGAAGCCAAGCTGCAGTAACAAGGCCTGGACACTATGCAGTGAACAGAGCCAAATGCTTGCGGCCTGATTCACTTTGTTAGTCCTGAGGAAAGTCCATCAATATTAGTCTGAAAAACCTGCCAGGGTGAACATGGTGTCTGATCTGCAGGCATAATATTATAGAGTAGGAGGAGCTGTACAGGTTAATATAGTTTTTGAGAAAAATATTCAGCAGAACTGAATAGAACTTTCTATGCTTAGGAGTCCAGGAAGTGGTTTAACCCCTTAAGGACCAGGGGTTTTTCCGTTTTTGCACTTTCATTTTTTCCTCCTTACCAAAAAATCATAACTCTTTCAATTTTGCACCTAAAAATCCATATGTGGCTTATTTTTTACACCACCAGTTCTAATTTGTAATGACATCAGTCATTTTACCCAAAAATCTACGGCGAAACGAAAAAAAAAAAAATAATAATCAGCGTGCGACAAAATTGAAGAAAAAACACAATTTTGTAACTTTTAGGGGCTTCCGTTTCTACGTAGTACATTTTTCGGTAAAAATGACACGTTCTCTTTATTCTGTAGGTTCATACGGTTAAAATGATCCCCTACTTATATAGGTTTGATTTTGTCGTACTACTGGAAAAAATCATAACTACATGCAGGAAAATTTATACGTTTAACATTGTCATCTTCTGACCCCTATAACTTTTTTATTTTTCTGCGTACGGGGTGGTATGAGGGCTCATTTTTGTGCCATGATCTGAAGTTTTTATCGGTACCATTTTTGTATTGATTGGATTTTTGATCACTTTTTATTCATTTTTTCATGAGATAAAAAGGGACCAAAAATACACTATTTTGGACTTTGGAATTTTTTTGCGCGTACGCCGTTGACCGTGCGGTTTAATTAACTATATATCTTTATAATTCGGACATTTCTGCACATGGCAATACCACATATTTTTATTTACACAGTTTTTTTTTTTAAATGGGAAAAGGGGGCGATACAAACTTATTAGGGAAGGGGTTAAATTATCTTTATTAACTTTTTTTTCCCCTTTTTTTTTGCAATGTTATAGCCCCATAGGGGTCTATAACACTGCACACACTGATCTTTTACATTGATCACTGTTATCCCATAGGATAACATAGATTAATGATTCTGCCGCTTGACTGCTCATGCCTGGATCTCAGGCACTGAGCAGTTATTCGGCGATCGGACAGCGAGGAGGAAGGTGTCCTGCATCTGTTCGGGACGTGTGTCCTGTAGCTGTTCGGTTCAGAACAGCCCCCTGAGCTAGCCAGGGGTAGTTTACTTTCACTTTAGACGTGGTGATCAACTTTGAACGCTGCGTCTAAAGGGTTAATAGCACGTGGCACCACAATCAGTGCCCCGCTATATTAGCCACAGGTCCTGGCCGTTGTTAAGGGCGTACAGGTACGCCCTTGGTCCTTAAGTGGTTAAAGGGGTACTCCGGTAGAATTTTTTTTTTCTAAATCAACTGGTGCCAGAAAGTTAAACAGATTTGTAAATTGCTTTTATTTAAAAATCTTAATCCTTCCAGTACTTATCAGCTGCAGATGAAATTATTTACTTTTTGAATTTATTTTCTGTCTGACCACAGTGCTCTCTGCTGACATCTCTGTCCATGTCAGGAACTGTCTAGAGCAGAAGAGGTTTGCTATGTGGATTTGCTCCTACTCTGTACAGTTCCTAAAATGGACAGAGATGTCAGTAGAGAGCACTGTGGTCAGACAGAAAAGAAATTCAAAAAGAAAAGAACTTCCTGTGGAAGATACAGCAGCAGATAAGTACTTGAAGGATTAAAGGGGTACTCCTGTGGAAACCTTTTTTTTTTTTAATCAACTGGTGCCAGAAAGTTAAACAGATTTGTAAATTACTTCTATAAAAAAATCTTAATCCTTCCAGTACATTTTAGGGGCTATATACTACAGAGGAAATGCTTTACTTTTTAGATTTCTCTGCTGTAATGACCACAGTGCTTTCTGCTGACCTCTGCTGTCCATAGCAGCATATGTTTGCTATGGGGATTTTCTCCTGCTCTGGTCAGTTCCTAAAATGGACAGCAGAGAGCACTGTGGTCACGACATCAGAGAAATCTAAAAAGTAAAGCATTTCCTCTGTAGTATACAGCCACTAAAAAGTATTGGAAGGATTAAGATTTTTTTATAGAAGTAATTTACAAATCTGTTTAACTTTCTGGCACCAGTTGATTTAAAAAAAAAATATATATATATTCAACCAGAGTACCCCTTTAAGTGGAACCCCCACTGTGGAAAGTCCTAGGGTAAAGGCTGCCCAATGGGTGCCTGATCCCAGAATGAGCAAGGATTTAGATTAATAGAATACAAGTTATACTGAATCTTTTCTGCAAAACTATACATTGAGCTCCATACCATGATACCCACACATGTGACAGATTCCCTTTAAGCCTTTAGAACCCTGAATTTAAACATATAGAAAAGCAATATTTATCTCTGGGGACTTACTGTCATCTGATGTGGCAGGTCTCTTTGTAGCCTTGGCCCCAGGCACAAGCTCATAAGATGGTAAGTCAACGTTGATTCCTTCAGCCATCTGGTGAACTTTTTGCGTTATCTGCTCGCCATACCTAAGGGCACAAAGCATGGGGACTGATTTGTTGAACTACACATATACACAGGATAGTTTTTATATAAACATTCACTTGGCTCATTCCTCCCAACACCACCACATTCAATGAGTAAAGGGATGTAAAATGTGTCTAAAGGTGACTTATCTCCTGCAGTATTACAGGATCAGTTGAGCTGAATTCTATCTAACATGACCAACCTTCTTTCCGGTGACATTTACTATCTAGGGAGAACCCGATATACACATTATAAAACTGATCTTACTAAAATTGTATGGTCAGCTTCAGTCCAAGATCATCTATTCCATCTTCTTTCTTAACACAAGACATTGAGTAGGTCCCCCAAACAATGACAGGGCACTTAAGGTTTATTTGTAGTGTGACTGGTCCAAGAAGGAACAATCACGTACAGTGACCCCTCGACCTACGATGGCCCCGACATACAATAATTTCAACATGCGATGGCCTCTCAGAGGCATGTTGAAAGCAGCATCAACATACGATGCTTTTTTATGTCGGGGCCATCGCATAAACGGCTATCCGGCAGTGCAGACTGCTTCAGCTGCCACCGGATAGCCGTTTACGGTGCCCCGTTTGGTCCGCTGACGATCACTTACCTGTCCTCGGGGCTCTGGAGAGTCCTCTTGGGGATCCCCTGCATCGTCGGCGCTCTCCATCGTCGTCATCACGTCGCTGCGCACGCCGTCCCGTCATCCAATAGGAGCGGCGTGCGTAGCGACGTGATGGCGGCAACGGAGAGCACAGATGCCGGGGAAGCAGAGGCCTTGCCGGAGCGTCGGGGACACCCCGGGGACGCGGCGACAGCGATGGACGGTGACATCCCGGGCAGCAGTGACGAGCGGTGATGTGTCCGGAGCGGCGGGGACAGGTGAGTACAACTTCCTCTAACAGTGGTCTACAACCTGCGGACCTCCAGATGTTGCAAAACTACAACACCCAGCATGCCCGGACAGCCAACGGCTGGGTGTTGTAGTTTTGCAACATCTGGAGATCCGCAGGTTGTAGACCACTGTCCTATACTTTACATTGCATGGATCCCTCAACATACGATGGTTTCAACAAACGATGGTCCATTTGGAACGGATTACCATCGTATGTTGAGGGACCACTGTATGGCCAATACTCCTGCAAGACTAAAGCTAATAAAAGGAAGAGTTTCCGCCAATCCTGCTGGTGATATTTTCACTGCTACATAGAGATTTCTGATGTGTAATGTCAGGTGCTAAAACAGACATAGGGTTATAAAGTTATCATGAATTGCATAACCCCAGCGTTTTCCTGCAGAAATGGGGGCAGTTTTTATGTTACACCTCATTCAGATGGACAGAATGCAGCTGTATTTTATCATTCATGATATGGTGCAAAGGGGGTCTAATGTCCCAATTTAACAATAGGGATCTATGATGCTGGTAGTCTGGTTTGGCTTAGGTCTTAAGGAGTTATACAGATACTCAAACATGGCCACAATACAGCTAGCTGAATGGCACATGTATGTCTTATGTCAGCAAGGGTTTTTTTTTCCTTCCATGCCATCTATGAGCCATACCTGCGTATTCTTTCACAGACAAAGCAATTTTTGTGCGATGTTCTTGTTTTTTAACCCCTTAAGGACCCAGCCATTTTACACCTTAGGACTGGAGCGTTTTTTGCACATCTGACCACTGTCACTTTAAACATTAATAACTCTGGAATGCTTTTACCTATCATTCTGATTCCGAGATTGTTTTTTTCGTGACATATTCTACTTTAATTTTTGTCGATACTTGCATCGTTTCTTAGTGAAAAATTCCAAAATTTGATGAAAAAATTGAAAATTTTGCATTTTTCTAACTTTGAAGCTCTCTGCTTGTAAGGAAAATGGATATTCCAAATAAAAAAATTTTTTATTCACAAATACAATATGTCTACTTTATGTTTGCATCATAAAATTGTCATGATTTTACTTTTGGAAGACACCAGAGGGCTTCAAAGTTCAGCAGCAATTTTCAAATTTTTCACAACATTTTCAAACTCACTATTTTTCAGGGACCAGTTCAGGTTTGAAGGGGATTTGAAGGGTCTTCATATTAGAAATACCCCACAAATGACCCCATTATAAAAACCGCCCCCCCCAAAGTATTCAAAATGACATTCAGTCAGCGTTTTAACCCTTTAGGTGTTTCACAGGAATAGCAGCAAAGTGAAGGAGAAAATTCACAATCTTAATTTTTTACACTCGCATGTTCTTGTAGACCCAATTTTTTTAATTTTTACAAGGGGTAGAAGGAGAAAATTTATACTTATATTTGTAGCCCAATTTCTCTCGAGTAAGCACATACCTCATATGTCCATGAAAAGTGTTCAGTGGGCGCAGTAGAGGGCTCAGAAGCAACAAGGGGATTTTGGAGAGTATGTTTTTCTGAAATGGTTTTTGGGGGGCATGTTGCATTTAGGAAGCCCCTATGGTTCCAGAACAGCAAAAAATCCCCACATGGCATACCATTTTGGAAACTAGACCCCTTGGGGAACGTAACAAGGGGTAAAGTGAACCTTAATACCCAACAGGTGTTTCACGACTTTTGCATATGTAAAAAAATATATATTTTTTTTCACTAAAATGTGTGTTTCCCCCCAAATTTCAAATTTTTGCAAGGGTTAATAGCAGAAAATACCCCCCAAAATTTGTAACCCCATCTCTTCTGAGTATGAAGGTACCCCATAAGTGGACCTGAAGTGCACTATGGGCGAACTACAATGCTCATAAGAGAAGGAGTCATACTTGGCTTTTTGAGAGCAAATTTTGCTCGGGGGGCATGTTGCATTTAGGAAGCCCCTATGGTGCCAGGACAGCAAAATAACCCCCACACGGCATACCATTTTGGAAACTAGACCCCTTAAGGGACGTAACAAGGGGTACAGTGAGCATTTACCCCCCACTGGTGTCTGTCAGAACTTTGGAACAGTGGGCTGTACAAAATGTTTAATTTGCACAGCCCACTGTTCCAAAGATCTGTCAGACATCTGTGGGGTGTAAATTCTCACTGCACCCCTCATTACATTCCGTGAGGGGTGTAGTTTTCAAAATGGGGTCACATGTGGGGTTTTTTTTTTTTTGCGTTTGTCAAAACCGCTGTAACAATCAGCCACCCCTGTGCAAATCCCCTCAAATGTACATGGTGCACTCTCCCTTCTGGGCCTTGTTGTGCGCCCCCAGAGCACTTTGCGCCCACTTATGGGGTATCTCCGTAGTCGGGAGAAGTTGCATTACAAATTTTGGGGGGCTTTTTTCCCTTTTACCTCTTGTCAAAATGAACAGTATAGGGCAACACCAGCGTGTTAGTGTAAAAATTTTTATTTTTTTACACTAACATGCTGTTCACCTTTTCATAAGGGGTTAAAGGAGAAAAAGCCCCCCAAAATTTGTAACACAATTTCTCCCGAGTACGGCGATACCCCATATGTAACCCTAAACTGTTGCCTTGAAATACGACAGGGCTCCAAAGTGAGAGCGCCATGTGCATTTGAGGCCTGAATTAGGGATTTGCATAGGGGTGGACATAGGGGTATTCTACACCAGTGATTAACAAACAGGGTGCCTCCAGCTGTTGCAAAACTCCCAGCATGCTTGGACAGTCAACGGCTGTCTGGCAATACTGGGAGTTGTTGTTTTGCAACAGCTGGAGGCTCCATTTTGGAAACAGTGGCGTACCAGACGTTTTTCATTTTTATTGGGGAGGGGAGGGGGGCTGTGTAGGGGTATGTGTATATGTAGTGTTTTTTACTTTTTATTTTATTTTGTGTTAGTGTAGGGTAGTGTAGTGTTTTTAGGGTACAGTCACATGGGCGGGGGATTACAGCGAGTTTCCCGCTGCGAGTTTGAGCTGCCGCGCAAAATTTGCTGCTTCGCAAACTTGCAGCCTGATACTCACTGTAAGCCCCCTGCCCATGTGAATGTACCCTGTACATTCACAAGGGGGGGGACCTCCAGCTGTTACAAAACTACAACTCCCAGAATGCACAGTTTATCAGTGCATGCTGGTAGTTATAGTTTTGCAACAGCTGGAGGCACACGGGTTGGGAAACACTGAGTTAGGAAACAGACAATGTTTCCCAACCAGTGTGCCTCCAGTTGTTGCAAAACCACAACTCCCAAACATTCTCAGGCATGCTGGGAGTAGTAGTTCGGCAACATCTTTAGAGCCAGATGTTGCCGAACTACAACTCCCAGCATGCTGGGAGTTGTAGTTTTGCAACATCTGGAGGACTACAGTTTGCAGACCACTAATACAGTGGTTCCCAATCTGTGCCCTTCCAGATGTTGCAAAACTACAACTCCCAGTATGCCAAAACTGTCCAGGCATGCTGGGAGTTGTAGTTCTGCAACATCTGAAGGGCCAGATGTTACAGAACTACAACTCCCCGCATGCCTGGACAGTAAGGGCATGCTGAGGATGTGTAGTTTTGCAACATCTGGAAGGGCACAGTGGTCTCCAAACTGTGGACCTCCAGATGTTGCAAAACTTCAACTCCCAGCATGCCCAGACGCCAAGGGCTGTCTGGGCATGCTGGGAGTTGTAGTTTACAGGGTCCCATTACAGCAATGCATGTCGCTTTACGGCGACGTGCATTGCTGTAAAGGACCCGACCGCGGCTGAAGATCTACTCACCTGTCGCCGCCGCCGTCTTCATCGTCTGGATCCGGGTCTTCAGGGACGAGGTAAGTACCGGGGCCGGGCCCCAGCACTCCCCCGTCGCGTCCTCCGGTCTTCCTCCCGTCCTCTCCGGACTTCAAAGGGCCGGGCAGGACGGGAGGAAGTAACCGCCTCCCCTTGCGATTGGTCGGTTAGTTAACCGACGGATCGCAGGGGATCGGAGGAGGTGGCAGGCTTGCCACCTCGCTCCTAGTCTTCAGCATGGTCCTGGCTGTCTGTGACAGCCGGGATCATGCGAAATTACCGGGCGGTCGGGTCCCAGAGACCTGATCAGCCCGGTATCGCCGCAGATCGCAAGGGCGATTTCCCTACATGGCCCCCCTCGGCGTTTGCCCTGGATGCCTGCTGAAGGATTTCAGCAGGCATCCAGTTCCTATCTCTGCCCGGCGCGTGGCAGAGATCGGAAATACAACAGGATGTTCTCTAACGTCCTTGGGCATTAAAGCCCAGGTAGTGGGGACGTTAGAGAACGTCCTATGTCCTTAAGAGGTTAAAGGGGTACTCCGGCCCTAAGACATCTTATCCCCTACCCAAAGGATATGGGATAAGATGTCTGATTGCAATCTCTCATGCAGCAACCACCTGTCTCAGCTGCACAAAGCAATGATCGCTCCGTGTGTGAAGACTCACGACCCCAGGGTCAGAGTATCGTGAGGTCACGTCTCCGCCCCCTTGTACATCACACCTGCCCCCTCAATGCACGCCTATAGGAGGGGGCGTGACAAAACAATACTCCGGCCCTGGGATCGTGAGACTTCAGACACAGAGCAATCATCGCTTTGTGCAGGTGGGTGCTGCACGAGAGATTGTAGGGGTCCCCCGCAATCAGACATCTTATCGTATAAGATATCTTAGGGCCAGAGTACCCCTTTAATGTCATCACATAATGGGGATGATTTACTAATGTGATCCAGACTCTCTTTTTCTCAAGGTTTGCTCCCAAATGATGTGGCACATTTTGCGCGCTAGATATTGCAAACAAATAAAAAAAACTAACAACTCTCTGTTTTAGTTAAAAAAACTTGTCTGCCAAAAAAAGTGAGGGGTGTTCCTGACAGTTCAGAAAAATCCCAACACATTTACTAATGTTGCCACATAAAATGTAGTGAATTTGAGCTCTGGAAAACTCGACAGCTCAGATCACGTGTAAAAAAAAAACAAGACCTTGGGAAAAGCACCAAATTAGTAAATACCATGGAAAACTACCCGTCGACATAAAACTTCCACAATAAAACAACACTCCAGTAAATCATCCTCTTCGTTTAACTTTTCGTAGGGTTGAATAAAAAAAAATATATACTAATTATTTGGGTTTTGAGCTATGTTTTACAGTGTTCACTGTAGCATATAAGCGACATGTAAACTGTCATTCAGATTACTGTCAATTACAAATTATATATATTTATATATAGTATACACACACACACACACACACACACACACGGAGATTAGCTCCATAGAACCAAATAGTGGCAAGATAGCAGTCAGGGACACTAGCATTTAAATAGGGCTTTTACTGTCTTAAAGGGGTACTCCGGTGAAAACATTTTTTTATTTTTATTTTTTTAAATCAACTGGTGCGAGAAAGTTAAACAGATTTGTAAATTACTTTGATTAAAAAATCTTAATCCTTCCTGTACTTATCAGCTGCTGAATACTACAGTGGAAATTCTTTTCCATTTGAAACACAGAGCTGTCTGCTGACATCATGAGCACAGTGCTCTCTGCTGACATCTCTGTCCATTTTAGGAACTGCCCAGAACAGCATATGTTTGCTATGGGGATTTCCTTTTACTTTGGACAGTTCCTAAAATGGACAGAGATGTCAGCAGAGAGCACTGTGCTCATGATGTCAGCAGACAGCTCTCCGTTTCAAATGGAAAAGAATTTCCGCTGTAGTATTCAGCAGCTAATAAGTACTGGAAAGATTAAGATTTTTTAATAGAAGTAATTTACAAATCTGTTTAACTTTCTGGCACCAATTGATTTAAAAAAAAAAGGTTTTCACCGGAGTACCCCTTTAAAGCGAAACCGTCACAAGAATATGCTTGTGAAGCTGCACCCACCGTGCATTAGGGGTTCACAAGGATATTTTAGGCATACGTTTATTGTCTCCTTAGGCTAGTTTATACTTACACAATCAAGCTTTATAATCCCCTCAGGAGTCAGACTGACGGTCGGGGAGGCGGAGCCTGGGATCTGCTCTGCTCCGGGTCGCACTGCACCACCTTTCTACCTACGTTGCGCAGTTGATTGACAGGTAGGGCGCGCAGGCAGCAGAGCTACACAGAGCAGCTTCAAGCAGGCGAGCCCTGCCTGTCAATCAACTGCGAGACAGAGGCAGAAAGCGGCCAAACCCTGACCCCAATCAATATCTGGATAGTTAAAATCTCCCATTATTACCCCTAGGGCTGGGCGGTATACCGGTTCATACCGAATACCGAAATTTTTGTGCTGCACGATATGAATTTTTCCCATACCGCAATACTGGTTGGGCCCCTCCTCCTTGGTAATGAATTATCAGTCCAGCGCCGCGCTGTCCCCACATCGGGGAACTAATCATATGTGACCCGCCAGCGCTGTTCTGCTCCCCCCAATTATCAGCCCAGCGAGGCACTACTCACATATGTCACCCGCAAGCACTGCCCTCCTCCTCTTTGTTGCGGGCCGCTGGTGATAGAACTCTATACTGTACGCAGTGGACTCCAACCTACGGACTTCCAGATGTTGCAAAACTACAACTCCCAGCATGCCCGGACAGCCAACGGCTGTCCGGGCATGCTGGGAGTTGTAGTTTTGCAACAGCTGGAGGTCCGCAGGTTTGAGACCACTGCTGTACACTGTATTCCTATGTCCGGGCAGCAAAAGATAAAGAAAATAAATTTTAACTTACCTACGTCTGCCTTACGCTGGGGACGGGAACTTCGGATGTGATACACTGAGCCCACTGTCAGGTAAGGAGCTCTGGCCGGCTTCTTACATGACAGTGCGTCTAACCTATCACAGGCCGGGGCGGAACATCGCTCCAGCCGGTGATAGGCTGACGGCTGTCTGGCGTTTCAGTCCCAAGGAACAGCGTGAAGCCGACGTAGGTAAATTAAAGTTTATTTTCTGTATCTTTTGCATCCCGGGCATAGGTATACAGCGTACAGCAGTGGTCTCCAACCTCCGGACCTCCAGCTGTTGCAAAACTACAACTCCCAGCAGCGCTGGCGGGTCACATGATTTGGGGGGGTGAAAGAAATACCATTATATACTGTGGAACCGCCATAAGTTACAAAAATACCGTGATACACATATTTGGTCATACCGCCCAGCTCTAATTACCACTGTACTTTCTCTATTTTTGCATGCAGCTGATCTCAGTGGTGTTGGGGGGGTCTGTAGATTACACCAAAAATTTTCTTTTCAGTATTTACCTTGTTTTGTAATTCTACACACAGTGATTCCACATCCTCAGAATCATCACACACTATGGCATCGTTCACACTGACTTTTATACCACTTCTTACATACAGACAGACTCCACCACCGTTCCTGCTTACCCCATCCTCGTGATACAGAGTAAACCCCTGCAGATTGACAGCCCAGTCATGTGAGGAGTCGCCATGTCTCAGTGACCCCAACTATATCATTGTGCTCATACAGTATCCAGGCCTCAGGCTCCCCCATTTTATTTGCTAGACTTCTGGCATTTGTGAACATACACTTTACATTTCCATCTAGTTTTACACATTCAATCTCACCAATGGGATTTTTGGAGTTGGGCTACATTTATTTTTACCGCTGGTTTGTAACACATGGATCTCCTTATCCACGGCTCCTAAAGGAAAACGGTCACGCACACTAAATTCGATACACCAGTTTATGGTGCGGGTGAACAGGAGACCGGTGCGGGGTTTCTGACCTATATAATTACATACCTACTGTCCAGCGCCTGTTCCCTCTTAAGTTCTGCATCTTCCAGCGCTAAACTTACACACTGGAGGCGGGCCCACCAACTGGATTTGAATATTCATGAGCGCTCACATGACCATTGACCATGAATATTCAAATTCAGCCGGCGGGCCCACCTCCAGCGCGCAAATTCAGTGAATAAAGAAGCCGATCTTCAGAGGGACTGGGCGCCGGACTGCAGGTATGTAATTATATAGGTCAGAAACCCCGCACCGGTCTCCTGTTCACCCGCAATATAATACGGTGTATTGGGTTTAGTGTAGATGAACAGGTGACAGTTTTCCCTTAACCTCCCCCCACAGGTCACCTCTCCACCCACCATTATGTCCTGTCCCCTCTCTAACCTGTCCCTCGATTTGCTTGATTTTGGAGGAGATGCCAGGGACATGACAGGCAGATACCTCCTCATGCCAGGACATGGCACTGCCAGGCACCTCCTCATGCCAGGGCATGGCACTGCCAGGCACCTCCTCATGCCAGGGCATGGCACTGCCAGGCACCTCCTCATGCCAGGGCATGGCACTGCCAGGCACCTCCTCATGCCAGGACATGGCACTGTTATGCACCTCTGAACACCAGGACACGGCACAGCCAGACACCTCCACACGCCAGGACACGGCAAAGCCAGGCACCTCCACGCACCAGAAAATGGCACTGCCGGGCACCTCCACGCACCAGAAAATGGCACTGCCGGGCACCTCCACGCACAAGGACATGGCACTGCCGGGCACCTCCACACACAAGGACATGGCACTGCCGGGCACCTCCACACACAAGGACATGGCACTGTCGGGCACCTCCACACACAAGGACATGGCACTGCCGGGCACCTCCACACACCAGGACATGGCACTGCCGGGCACCTCCACACACAAGGACATGGCACTGCCGGGCACCTCCACACACCAGGACATGGCACTGTCGGGCACCTCCACACACAAGGACATGGCACTGTCGGGCACCTCCACACACAAGGACATGGCACTGTCGGGCACCTCCACACACCAGGACATGGCACTGCCGGGCACCTCCACACACCAGGACATGGCACTGCCGGGCACCTCCACACACCAGGACATGGCACTGCCGGGCACCTCCACACACCAGGACATGGCACTGCCGGGCACCTCCACACACCAGGACATGGCACTGCCGGGCACCTCCACACACCAGGACATGGCACTGCCGGGCAGCTCCACACACCAGGACATGGCACTGCCGGGCAGCTCCACACACCAGGACATGGCACTGCCGGGCACCTCCACACACCAGGACATGGCACTGCCGGGCACCTCCACACACCAGGACATGGCACTGCCCGGCACCTCCACACACAAGGACATGGCACTGCCGGGCACCTCCACACACAAGGACATGGCACTGCCGGGCAGCTCCACACACAAGGACATGGCACTGCCGGGCAGCTCCACACACAAGGACATGGCACTGCCGGGCACCTCCACACACAAGGACATGGCACTGCCAGGCACCTCCACACACCAGGACATGGCACTGCCGGGCACCTCCACACACAAGGACATGGCACTGCCGGGCACCTCCACACACCAGGACATGGCACTGCCGGGCACCTCCACACACCAGGACATGGCACTGCCGGGCACCTCCACACACCAGGACATGGCACTGCCGGGCACCTCCACACACAAGGACATGGCACTGCCGGGCACCTCCACACACCAGGACATGGCACTGCCGGGCACCTCCACACACCAGGACATGGCACTGCCGGGCACCTCCACACACCAGGACATGCCACTGCCGGGCACCTCCACACACCAGGACATGCCACTGCCGGGCACCTCCACACACAAGGACATGGCACTGCCAGGCACCTCCACACACAAGGACATGGCACTGCCAGGCACCTCCACACACCAGGACATGGCACTGCCAGGCACCTCCACACACAAGGACATGGCACTGCCGGGCACCTCCACACACCAGGACATGGCACTGCCAGGCACCTCCACACACCAGGACATGGCACTGCCAGGCACCTCCACACACAAGGACATGGCACTGCCAGGCACCTCCACACACAAGGACATGGCACTGCCAGGCACCTCCACACACAAGGACATGGCACTGCCAGGCACCTCCACACACCAGGACATGGCACTGCCGGGCACCTCCACACACCAGGACATGGCACTGCCGGGCACCTCCACGCACAAGGACATGGCACTGCCAGGCACCTCCACACACCAGGACATGGCACTGCCGGGCACCTCCACACACAAGGACATGGCACTGCCAGGCACCTCCACACACAAGGACATGGCACTGCCGGGCACCTCCACACACCAGGACATGGCACTGCCGGGCACCTCCACACACCAGGACGTGGCACTGCCGGGCACCTCCACACACCAGGACTTGGCACTGCCAGGCACCTCCACACACCAGGACTTGGCACACGTGTGGCGCACTCACCGGTTCCCTATGAAGACAATATTGCTCCACACCACAGACAGGGCGATGAGCTGGTCCATCTTCCGGCCGGGATACGCCTGCATGTGCCGGGACAGGAACTCTCTCCGGCATTCCCACTGCTTGCTATTTTCGTGATACTGACGGTATTCATCCAGCGACACCGGCGACCCCATCGCGGGGTCTTTCTTGGGTTCAGGGGCCATTGCCTAGGCCCCAGACGTGGAGTGAAGGCTCTGTACAGACGGAGCCGCAGCGGCCCCCAGTGGTCGGTCCCCGATCAACTTACGGATACACCCGGCGACACATTGAGGAAATTACCGAGCACCCTACGTCTCATGCGTAGCCGTCAGCTAACCATAGACAGGAATTGCGTGTAGGACGACAAAGAAACCCAATACTCTAACGCCACAGCGACATCTAGCGTTCGTTCCTCCAGGACCCTACCACATTATTCCTGGAGGTGGCAGAACAGACAAACACTCAGAGACTTCCGGGCCATGAATTTCCTCTTCAAAGCAGACGTTGTATTACAATGGCAATTATTTCCCATAATCATAAATACCATTTGGGAGATTTATCAAAATCTGTACAGCGCAGAAGTTGACCAGTTGCTCATAACAACAAGTCAGATCTCTACTTTCATTATTCAGAGGCCTTTTTGAAAATAAAAGAAGCGATCTGATTGGTTGCTATGGACAACTGGTCAACTTTTCCTCTGCACAGGTTTTGATAAATCTCCCATATCCTTAGTGAAAACCTCTCAGCCAACTGCTCTTAAACTACCCCCCTCCCAAATTACAATAAGGGAGGTCTACTTGGGAAAGCTGGTTGGCCACCATCATGGCTGCTGCCAACTGTCACTCAGCTTTAGGAGCTTGGGAAGTGTTACAAAGTAATGAGATAGATTTGCCAGACAGCAGTCTGGGAAAGCTGGGTGACAGGTGCTACGGGCCTTATTGGTAGATGCCAATCTTTGTCTCTTCACACCTTTTTGTTTTAACCGTTCACCATATATTCTGAGAAAGCTCCCAATGCACACAACCCCCCCAATTCCCCCCCCCCCCCCCCAGGTGAGGACCACTGGAGCCTTTGGCCCCCACTTGTTGGTATAAAGCACAGCTGTTTGTAGGAAATAGAGCAGCAGACTGACCTATGTAGAAACATTCTGTAATGAAGCATATAAAACACAGTAAGCATTTATTTTTGTTACCATTAACCCCTTAAGGACCAAGCCAATTTTCACTGTAGGACCCGGCCATTTTTTGCACATCTGACCACTGTCACTTTAAGCATTAATAACTCTGGGATGATTTTACCTTTCATTCTGATTCCGAGATAGTTTTTTCGTGACATATTCTACTTCATGTAAGTGGTAAATTTTCTTCGATACTTGCATCATTTCTTGGTGAAAAATTCCAAAATTTGATGAAAAAATTGAAAATTTAGCATTTTTCTAACTTTGAAGCTCTGTGCTTGTAAGGCTAAGTCTCCACTTGGTTTTTTGCACTGCGTTTTTAGGGATTAAAAAAAAATGCCTGAAAAATCGCCAGTGCAAGTGACGTCATCATGCGTTTTTTCTGGCGTTTTTTCCGGCGTTTTTTTCATTTGTGTGGAAATTGCACCTTGGCGTTTTTTTTTTTTTTTGTACCTAAAATTTCTTGGGTACCAAAAAAAAAAAAAAAAGATGCAGCAGTGATGGAATTTTTTTTATTAAACGCAATGTATATATTTTATAACCCAATTTTTATTATTTTTTTTAATAAAGTGTGTGTTTCACTTATTTTTAAAATAAATTTTTTACATTTTTTATGTAGTACTACTACTCCCAGCATGGAACAGACTGTTCCATGCTGGGAGTGATAGTACCTGTACTATAGACATATATAGTCCATAAGATAGCAGAGAAGCGAGCGGGTTTATACATCGCTCACCTCTCTGCACTATACTCCGGCCACTAATGTCAACAGAAATTCATATTTCCCACCCAGAGCTGTGATTGGCCGGATGGTTGCAGCCAATCACAGCTCTGAGGAAAAGATGAATGAATGAGTGGCCCCGGCCCGGAGTATAGTGCAGAGCAGGGATGTGAGCGATGTATACAGCCGCTCTCCATCTCTGCTATAGACAGGACGATCGCAGAGGGTGTCAGTAGTGACATCCACTGTGATGTGTCCTTAAGCAGGCACTACTACTCCCAACATGGAGCACACTCTGCTCCATGCTGGGAGCTGTAGTACCTGTATTAATAGACAGATCGTAGCAAGTGTAACTTCTGACACCGCTTCGATCTGTCTATTAATGCAGGTACTACAGCTCCCAGCATGAGGCAGAGTGTGCTCCATGTTTTGGAGAAGTAGTAGCTGCATTTATGGAAAGATCACAGTGCATGTCACTCCTGACAGCCGCTGTGATCCTCCTGTATAATGTATAGATGCGGCGGCCGCTCTCCTATGGTCCCCTGCACGGCCGTATATATACACATGTCCCTATTTCTCACAGAGAGCTGTGATTGGCTGGAACCAATCACAGCTCTGCGGGAAATATGAATATGTGTACATATACGTCAGGGCAGGGGACCATAGAAGAGCGGCCGCCGCATCTATATATTATACAGAAAGATCGCAGCAGGCGATCTGTCTATTAGTACAGGTAGTACTACTCCCATCATGGAACAGTGTGTTCCATGCTGGGAGTAGTAGTACGAACATAAAATAAATGTAAAAAATAAAGCAAAAAAGTGAAAAACACACACACAATACATTTTTATAATTGTCGGCTACATTTTTATTTCCCCGCACACATAAATTGATCCCTGTTTAAAAAGTAATAGTTTTTTTTCTTTCAATAATATACATTTCGTTAGATACAATTTTTCCTTCACTACTGTATATTTTAGAAAAAAAAATTTTAATGGTACCCTACGAAATTTTATTAAAAACAGCTATCTACATCACTTTTTTGGATCGCTAAAGTCCAAAAAAGATAAAAAAAACGCCTGCAAAAACACCAAAGTTATAATCCACGTAGCATTTTTCTTGGCGTTTTCTCACTCCCATAGACTTCTATTGGAGCAAAACGCCACGATTTTGACAAAAAACGCCGGTTTGAGGGAACTACAGCGTTTTTTTCAAAACGTCAAAGAGCAGAAAAAAACGCAGAAAAAGTGAAAAAACACCAAAAGGATTAAAAAGAAGCCAAAGTGAAAAAACGCAAAGTGGAATTCGAAATTTGCGATTTCTCATTGACTTACAGCTAACATCTGGCCGCAGCGTTTTTTGACCAAAAAAACGCCATGCGGCAGAATTGGCGTTTTTCTTTGCGTTTTGCAAAAAAAAAAAAAAAAAAAAGTGGAAACTTAGCCTAAGAAAAATAGACATTCCAAATAAATTATATATTGATTCACATATACAATATGTCTACTTTATGTTTGCATCATAAAATTGACAAGTTTTTACTTTTGGAAAACATCAGAGGGTTTCAAAGTTCAGCAGCAATTTTCCAATTTTTCACAAAATGTTCAAAATCGGAATTTTTCAGGGGCCAGTTCAGTTTTGAAGTGGATTTGAAGGGCCTTTTTATTAGAAATACCCCATAAATTACCCCATTATGAAAACTGCACCCCCTAAAGTATTCAAAATGACATTCAGAAAGTGTGTTAACCCTTTAGGTGTTTCACAGGAATAGCAGCAAAGTGAAGGAGAAAATTCAAAATCTTCATTTTTTACACTCGCATGTTCTTGTAGACTCAGTTTTTGAATTTTTGCAAGGGGAAGTAGGAGGAAAAAGTCCCCCAACATTTGTAACCCAATTTCTCTCAAGTAAGAAAACATCTCATATGTGTACAGTGGGGGTCAAGAGTTTGGGCACCCAGGTAAAAATTTGTATTAATGTGCATAAAGAAGCCAAGGAAAGATGGCAAAATCTCCAAAATGCATCAAATTACAGATTAGACATTCTTATAATATGTCAACAAAAGTTAGATTTTATTTCCATCATTTACACTTTCAAAATAACAGAAAACAAAAAAATGACGTCTGCAAAAGTTTGGGCACCCTGCAGAATTTATAGCATGCACTGCCCCCTTTGCAAAGCTGAGACCTGCCAGTGTCATGGATTGTTCTCAATCATCATCTGGGAAGACCAGGTGATGTCAATCTCAAAGGTTTTAAATGCCCAGACTCATCTGACCTTGCCCCAACAATCAGCACCATGGGTTCTTCTAAGAAAGTTGTCTAGAAATGTGAAACTGAAAATAGTTGATGCTCACAAAGCTGGAGAAGGCTATAAGAAGATAGCAAAATGTTTTCAGATGTCAATATCCTCTGTTCGGAATGTAATTAAGAAATGGCAGTCATCAGGAACAGTGGAAGTTGAAGCAAGATCTGGAAGACCAAGAAAAAATATCAGACAGAACAGCTCGCAGGATTGTGAGAAAAACAATTCAAAACCCATGTTTGACTGCACAATCCCTCCAGAAAGATCTGGCAGACACTGGAATTGTGGTACACTATTCCACTATAAAGAGATACTTGTACAAATATGGTCTTCATGGAAGAGTCATCAGAAGAAAACCTCTTCTACGTCCTCACCACAAAAATTAGCGTTTGAACTTCGCAAATGAACATATAGACAAGCCTGATGCATTGGGGAAACAAGTTCTGTGGACCGATGAGGTTAAAATTAAACTTTTTGGCCAAAATTAGCAAAGGTACGTTTGGAGAAGAAGGGGAACAGAATTTAATGAAAAGAACCTCTGTCCAACTGTTAAGCATGGGGTGGATCAATCATGCTTTGGGGTTGTATTGCAACCAGTGGCACAGGGAACATCTCACAAGTAGAAGGAAAAATGGATTCAATAAAATTTCAGCAAAAAAAACACATGGCATACTATTTTGGAAAATACACCCCTCAAGACACGTAACAAGGGGTGCAGTGAGCCTTAACACCTCACAGGTGTTTCACGACTTTTTGTTAAAGTTGGATGTGCAAAGGAAAAAATAAAAAAATTTTCACTAAAATGCAGTTTTTTCCCCAAATTTAACATTTTTACAAGGGGTAATAGGAGAAAATGACCCCTAAAATTTGTAACCCCATTTGTTCTGAGTATGGAAATACCCCATGTATGGACATCAAGTGCTCTGCTGGCGCACTAAAATGCTCAGAAAAGGAGCACCATTGAGCTTTTGGAAAGTGAATTTGCTTGGAATGGAAGTCAGGGGCCATGTGCGTTTACAAAGCCCCCCGTGGTGCCAAAACAGTGGACCCCCCCACATGTGACCCCATTTTGGAAACTACACCCCTCACAGAATTTAATAAGGGGTGCAGTGAGTATTTACACCCCACTGGCGTTTGACAGATCTTTGGAACAGTGGACTACTGTTCAAAAAATCTGTCAGACACCTGTGGGGAGTAAATGCTCACTGCACCCTTATTACATTACATGAGGGGTGTAGTTTCCAAAATGGGTTCACATGTGGGGGGGTCCATTGTTCTGGCACTATGGGGGCTTTGTAAACACACGTGGCCTTCAATTCCAGACAAATTTTCTCTCCAAAAGCATCTGAGCATTGTAGTTCGCCCGCAGAGCATTTTACATCCACATATGGGGTATGTTCTTACTTTAGGGGGGCTTTTTTTTTCCTATTTTCCCTTGTGAAAATAAAAAAGTTTGTGAAAATTATTTTTAATTTTTTTAATTTTCCCATCCAACATTAGCGATAATTCGTCAAACACCTGTGGGGTGTTAAGGCTCACTATACCCCTTGTTACATTCCGTGAGGGGTGTAGTTTCCAAAATGGGGTCACATGTGGGTATTTATTTTTTTTCATTTATGTCAGAACCTCTGTAAAATCAGCCACCCCTGTGCAAATCACCAATTTAGGCCTCAAATGTACATAGTTCACTCTCACTCCTGAGCCTTTGTTGTATGCCCGCAGAGCATTTTACACCCACATATGGGGTATTTCCATATTCAGGAGAAATAGCGTTTAAAATTTTGGGGGTCCATTTGTTCCTTTTACGCTTGAGAAAATAAAAAGTATGGGGCAACACCAGCATGTTAGTGTAAATATTTTTATTTTTTTCCACTAACAGGCTGCTGTAGACCCCAACTTTACCTTTTCATTAGGGGTAAAGGGAAAAAAGCCCCCCAAAATTTGTAGTGCAATTTCTCCCGCGTACGGAAATACCCCATATGTGGCCCTTAAAGAGCACCTGTCATCAACAAAAACTTTTAATATGTTGTTCATAATCATTAATGAAGACATGTTGTAATATATCTTCATTAAAAAATATTAATATTTATACCAGTTTTTTCATTTTATACTTTTGGCCACTAGGGGTCACTCTTCTATGCCTGGTCTGCAAGCAGCATCATATGCTTTTCATAGTAAGTATACAGCTTTTAGGACTAATGCTGAAGGGCTCTGGTCCTTCCACCGGAAGTTCAGTATTCTCAGCTCAGGACTCGCTCCCAGCCTGTGAGCTACAAGCCTACACATGCCTCTCATATAACAGCCAGTCACCTCCCCCCTGCTCTGTGTTCTCCCTGCCCCTCACCACACGTTATCTTATACATTGTATTATCTCACTGCACTCCCAGCTGTTGGCTGTCTGGGCATGCTGGGAGTTGTAGTTTTGCAACAGCTGGAGGTGCCTTGGTTGGTAAACACTGCTGTAGAGGGAGAGCAGCATACAGGAAGACTGGCAGAAGCAGAGTCCCAGCCAGGCTTCATGTGACATCATGCCTGCCAGGACCCACCTCCTTCCACCCCTCAGAAAGACAGTGTTCATGAGCTAATGAAGAGGGATAAAAAAAAGGTATTTCCACAGCGTTTTAAACCTCAATAAACACAGGGATAGGCATAGTTAGAGAAGGGGACAGATGGGAAGGGGGATCAGGGAAAGTTTAGATGATGACAGGTACTCTTTAACTGTTTCCTTGAAATACGGGCTCCAAAGTGAGAGAGCACCATGCGCATTTGAGGACTACATTAGGGATTGCATAGGGGTGGACATAGGGGTATTCTACGTCAGTGATTCCCAAACAGGGTGCCTCCAGCTGTTGCTAAACTCCCAGCATGCCTGGACAGTCAGTGGCTGTCCAAAAATGCTGGGAGTTGTTGTTTTGCAACAGCTGGAGGCTCCGTTTTGGAAACACTGCCGTACGATACATTCACACTGGTGGGTTACGGTGAGTTTCCCGCTAGAAGTTTGAGCTGCGGTGAAAAATTTGCCGCAGCTCAAACTTGAAGCAGGAAACTCACTGTAAACTTGCCCATGTCAATGTACCCTGTTATTCACATGGGGGGCGCAAACCTCCAGCTGTTTCAAAACTACAACTCCCAGCATGTACTGACAGACTGTGCATGCTGGGAATTGTACTTCTGCAACAGCTTGAGGCACACTGGTTGGAAAACCTTCAGTTAGGTTCTGTTACCTTACTCAGTATTTTCCAACCAGTGTGCCTCCAGCTGTCGCAAAACTACAACTTCCTGCATGTACTGATATAGTTATGCAACAGCTGGAGGTACGCAACTAAAACTCCCAGCATGCCCAGACAGCTGTTTGCCATTTGGGCATGTTGGGATTTTCAGTTTTGCAACATCTGGAGGGCTACAGTTTAGAGACCACTGCACTGTGATCGCCAAACTGTGGCCCTCCAGATGTTACAAAACTACAAATCCCAGCATGCCCAGACAGCAAACAGCTGTCTGGGCATGCTGGGAATTGTAGTTTTGCAACTTCTGGAGGGCTACAGTTTAATGACCACTGTATAGTGGTCTCAAACTGTAGCTCCCAGATGTTGCTAGGCAACTCACCGACTTCCGTAGGACCCAGAGAGCCGCATCGCTGTCCTCTGCTGCCGCCGATCATCGCCTCCGCTGTGGCCGATGGGTAAGTGGACTTCCTCGGCCCCGCCTATTGTGGGTAGGCAGAATGGGGAAACCGAAAGTTAACCCCCCCCCCGCCCCCGATCTGCTATTGGTCATCGCTTCTAGACGACCAATAGCAGGGATAGAAGGGGTGGCACCCCTGCCACCTCACTCCTATCCCTTCAGGGGGATCATGGTTGTCTTGGACAACCCCAATCCCCCTTATATTCCGGGTCACCAGGTCATGACCCGGAATTGCGCAAATCGATGGTCTGATGACCCCCCCCTGGGCATTTGCACGGGTGCCTGCTGATCGATATCGCCTGCTGATCGGCACACAGACGTACATGTATGTCATGGGTCCTTAACTACCAGGGTCCCATGATGTACCGGTACGACATGGGTCCTTAACAGGTTAAAGGGGTACTCCCCTGGAAAACATTTTATTTATTTTTTTAAATCAACGTAAAAAAATCTAAGTTAAACAGGTTTGTAAATTACTTCTATTTAAAAACCTTAATCCTTCAGTACTTATCAGCTGTTATATGTTCCAGAGGAAGTTCTTTTCTTTTTGAATTTCCTTTCTGTCTGACCATAGGGGTTTCTGCTGACACCTCTGTCCATTTTAGAAACTGTCCAGAGCAGGATAGGTTTGCTATGGGGATTTGCTCCTACTCTGGACAGTTCCTAAAATGGACAGAGGTGTCAGCAGAGAGCACTGTGGTCAGACAGAAAGGGAATTCAAAAAGATTATAACTTCCTGTTGAGCATATAGCAGCTGGTAAGTACTGGAAGGGTTAAGATTTTTAAATAGAAGTAATTTACAAATCTGTTTAACTTTCTGACACCAGTTGATTTAAAAAAAAAAATTTCCAGTGGAGTACCCCTTTAAAACTTATGGGTTACACAAACGGTGTGAAAATAGCTTGTACCTGAAACACATTCCAACATACATGTACTGTACAATAAAAGTGATACAGAACAGCTCAGGAGCTAAGTCTGCTTTATACGTGGCTGGTGTCAGATATGTATTAGGCTGGGTTCACAATATGGAATTTATGAAGGTAATTCAGCTTTGTGAAATTTCGCTTGGAAATTCCATGGCAGCAGAGTCCTATTGCTGTCAATGGAAGATTGTGTTCTGCTTTAACGCCTTAAGGACTGAGCAATTTTTCAATTTTGCACTTTTGTTATTTCCTCCTCACCTTCTAAAAACCATAACACTTTCAATTTTGCACCTACAGACCCATATGAGGGCTTTTTTTTTTTTTGCGCCACCGATTTTACTTTGTAATGACATCAATAATTTCACCACACAATCTATGGCGAAACCAGAAAAATATTTGTGGGGCAAAATTAGCAAAAAAAACAAACACATTTTGTAAATTTTGTGGGCTTCCAATTCTACGCAGTGCGCTTTTCAGAAAAAATGACACCATGAGGGAGATTTATCAAAATCTGTGCAGAGGAAAAGTTGCCCAGTTGCCCATAGCAACCAATCAGATAGCTTTTTTCATTTTTACCAAGACCTCTGCAAAATGAAAGAAGCAACCTGATTGGTTGCTATGGGCAACTGGGCAAGTTTTCCTCTGGACAGGTTATGATTAATATTCCCCCATATCTTTATTCTGTAGGTTCATATGGTAACAAGGATACCTAATTTGTATAACTTTTTTTTTTAATTTTACTACCTAAAATTTTTTTATAAACTACATGCAACAAAATTTGTATGTTGAAAATCTTCTGACCCCTAGAATTTTTTTATTTTTCCATATACGGGGATGTATGAGGGCTCTTTTTTTTGCGCCATCATCTTAAGTTTTCATGGGTACCATTTTTGTTTTGATGGGACTTTTTGATAACATCTTCAAAAATTTTTTAGGGTATACAATGTGACCAAAAATATGCAATTTTGGACTTTGGTATTTTTTTATGTAAACACCATTAACCGTGCAGTTTAATATAGGTTACATTTTTTACTTTGGACATTTGGGCATGGGGCAATACCACATGTTTATTTTTATTATGTTTACATATTTTTTATATGGAATTTGGGAAAAGGGGGGTGATTCAAACTCTTAATATGGAAGGGGTTAATGGGTGTTTTTTTTACTTTTTACTCAACACTTTTTTACACTTTTAGTCCCTTTAGGGGACTTTCAGGAGGAATCAGTAGATTCCTCATACAGATCAATGTAGTTCAAAACTACATTGATCTGTGTGCTCTGCGCTTGATTGAAAAAGCCTGGTTCAGCTAGGCTCTATCAATCACAGAGCCAGGACCAGCATGGAAGCTGAGCAGTAACACATGATTTTTTAAAATATACATTATTTTGTTTAAAAATCGCAAAAGGGGGGTGATTTTAGGGGGGGCTTATTCACATGCATTTTTTTTTTCTTTTTAATACTTTTTACTTTTTTTTTTTTTTTTAGCCAAAGGGGGCTATAACATGCAATCTTTTGATTGCATACACTGATCAATGCTGTGCCATAGTATAGCACTGATCAGTGTTATCAGCGCTCTGCTGCTCCAGCCTGCTGAGCAGGCTGGGAGCAGTAGATCGCTGATTGGATGACCAGGAGGCAGGATAGGACCCTCCTGTCATCTAGTAAGTTGATTCGGGACAATGCAAACTGTCGCGATAGTTCCGATCAGCTCTGCTGAGCTGCCGGGATAGTCTTACTTTCACTTTAGATGCCGCAATCAACTTTGCGGCATCTAAAAGGGCATCGGCCCGATCGGCAGTGCCTGGCATTAACCCAGGGTCCTGGCTGCTGATAGAAGTCGGGACCCACAGGTTTAAAGCGTTCTCCAGTCGCGAGAACTGTTTAAACCCCGTTTATGGGACTCAGGACGTACAGGTACACCCTGAGTCCTTAACTGGTTAAAGCTGAAATAATCTGCAATCGTATCCGTGCACAGACAGGCACTAATGCCATTCACTCCTTTGGCCTTCACAGGCCTGATCGTAGTCAGCCAATGGGTAATTTTTCAAGCGTGTGTTTGAAGGAATGCCTGCTCACTTCACCAATCTACCCAAGGGACTTCCTAAAGGACAAGTAAAGGGGTTCAGAAGCCAATTGGCACAATGAAAGCCACCTCAACAGTTACCTCGTTTTGGAATGCTTACCTTAACCCCGTTAACGACAATGGACGTATATTTAAGTCCATTGCCCACTCTCGTTATGCTGAGCGCACTTCATATTCGGTGGGTCTTGGTTGCTATAGCTCAGCGGGCTGTTCGGGACCGCCGTGGTAAAATCACGGTGTCCCGAACAGCTGAGCTGACTGCGGGAGTGCCCTTACCTGCCTCCTTACCGGCCAATCTGTGCCTCGATGCTCCTGCCAGACTTCTGATAATGGTGCAAAAAATTAGCCCTTATACAGCCCCTTATACGGAAAAACAAAAAAGTTATAGGGGTCAGAAGATGACAATTTTAAACATACTAATTTTGGTGCATATAGTAAAGTAGTAAAATAAAATACAATTTCTGGTTTTGCTGTAAATTTTGTGTTGAAATGATTGTCTTTACAAATACAAGGCGTTCTGATTTTTAGAAGGTGAGGTAGAAAATACAAAAGTGCAAAAATAAAAAAAAATGTGGTCCTTAAGGGGTTAAAATGTTTTACCACCAGAGGCGTCACAAACTGATCTGTGCAGAGAAAGACAACAAAAAAGAAACACGAGTTTGACCTGGACACTTGGAGCCACGGAGTTTATTGAACAATGGTTCAGATTTACGAAAACTTTCTAATTCTTAGACATAATAAAGTAATAAAGTGCATAATAAATGTGGTGCAAGTAATAGATGTGTTTTGGTGTAAATTATGCTGAAATTTTGTTGCATTTGCAAAAGTAAATCTAAGTTTCCACACAGGTTTTTTTCTGGCTCTTTTTTTTTTGGGGGGGGGGGGGGGGGGAGTACGTATACTTCTCCTTCCTACTTGATCCACATCTGACTTTGGCTAAAAAATTGCTGTGGCAGATTTCTAGAAAACGCCAGAAGAGATAACCTATGTGGAAAACTAGCCTAAATGAGTGCTTAAACCAACCCATCAAAGGTCATGCCAAACATGCAACATGCATACTTCAGTGAACACATGGCTGAATACAAATACAACCACCTTCAGCTTAAAGGGGTAGTTCAGTTAAGAAAAATATCATTTATTTAACCTCTTGGGGATGCAGGGTGTATGCATACGCCCTGCATCCCCGATCCTTAAGGACTCAGGGCGTACCTGTACGCCCTGGTCAGGCATAATGTTTTTAAACCGTTATTACAGGTGGAGAATGGGTTAAACCCGGTGGGTCCGGGTTGCTCCGGGCAGCCAGGACCCATGGCCGATGCCCGACATTAACCCTTTGATCAAAGTTGATCGCGGAATCTAAAACTAAAGTAAAAGAATCCTGGCAGCTCAGTGGAGCTGATGAGGACTATCGAGACAAAATCGCGATGTTCCGGACGACTTGTCAACTTACCGAATGACGGGAGGGTCCTTACCTGCCTCTCCATTGTCCGATCGGCTATCTACTGCTCCATGCCTGCGCAGCATGCTAGAGCAGCAGATCGCCGGTTACACTGAGCAGTGCTTTGCAATGACATAGCAATTGATCAGTGTATGCAATCAGAATATTGCATGTTTTAGGGTTTTATGGGCTAAAAAAACCAAAAGTGTATAAAAATATAAAAGTTCATTAACCCCTTCCCTATTAAAAGTTTTAATCACCCCCCTTTTCCCATTTTTAAAATAAAATAATGTAATAAAGAATAAAAATAATCATATATGGTACTGCCGCATGCGAAAATGCCCAAACTATTAACATATTAGGTTAGCTAAACCATGTGGTCAATGGCGTACACGTAAAAAAATTCAAAAGTCCAAAATTGTGCATTTTTGGTCACTTTATATACCATAAAAGTATTAATAAAAAGCGATCAAAAAGTCCAACCAAAACAAAAATAGTACCGATAAAAACTACAGATGGCGCAAAAAATTAGCCTTTATACCGCCCCGTACACAAAAAAAAAAAGTTATAGGGGTCATAAGATGCCAATTTGAAACTAATTTTGGTGCATGTAGTTTATAATTTTTTTTTTTAAACTATTAAAATAAAATATTAACTACCGTATATACTCGAGTATAAGCAGAGTTTTTCAGCACGATTTTTCATGCTGAAAAAACCCCCCTCGGCTTTTACTCGAGTGAACTCTCTGCCTGTCAATCCCTTCTCAGTGGTCTTCAACTTGCGGACCTCCAGATGTTGCAAAACTACAACTCCCAGCATGCACGGACAGCCATCGGCTGTCCGGGCATGCTGGGAGTTGCAGTTTCGAAACATCTGGAGGTCCGCAGGTTGAAGACCACTGCGGCCTTAGTCATCATCCAGACCCCCCCCCCCCCCCTTTAGTTTTCTACTCCCCTCCCCTCGGTGGGAAGGAAGGGTGAGCTGGTCTGGGCCATCTATGCTGCAGGGGCCGTCTGGTGGGGAGGGTTAGTCGTTCCGGGCTGTCCATCTTCACCGGGGCAGCCCTCTTCTCCTCTCCGGGCCCGGACTAGTGACGTTGCCTTGATGACGACGCACAGGGACGTCCCTGTGCATGAACGTCCCTGTGCGTTGTCGGGCATGCTGGGAGTTGTAGTTTTGAAACATCTGGAGGTCCGCAGGTTGAAGACCACTGGATTGACAGGCGGTGATGATGAAGGGGGGGGGGGGTGTGGGATGATGACAGGGGGATGATGACGGGGGTGTTAATGACGGGGGTCTGGATGATGACATGTGGATGATGTATTTCCCACCCTAGGCTTATAGTCGAGTCAATAACTTTTCCTGGGTTTTTGGGGTGAAATTAGGGGCCTCGGCTTATATTCAGGTCGGTTTATACTCGAGTATATATGGTATATAATTTGAGTATCCTTGTAACTTTATGGACCTACAGAATAAAGATAAGGTGTCATTTTTAGCAAATATTGCACTGCGTAGAAACGGAAGCCTCCAAAACTTACAAAATGTCATTTAAAAAAAAAATTCATCCCACAGATAATTGTTTTGTTTTGTTTCGCAGGTTATATTATAAAATAAGTGATGTAATTGCAAAGTACAATTGGTGATGTAAAAAACAAGCCCTTATATGGGTCTGTAGGTGCAAAATTGAAAGCGTTATGATTTTTAGAAGGGAAGGAGGAAAAAGTGAAAATGCAAAAACGAAGATTTGCTGAGTCCTTAAAGGGTACCTCTCATCAAATAAACTTTTGATATATTTTAGATTAATGAATGTAGAATAACTTTCCAATAGCATGTTAATGAAAAATATGCTTCTTCCTATTGTATTTTTCCCGATCAGTCCTGTCAGCAAGCATTTCTGACTCATGCTGGAGTCCTAAACACTCAGAGCTGCCAGCCTGCTTTGTTCACAGCCAAACAGGCTGTGAACAAAGCAGGCTGGCAGCTCTGAGTGTTCTCCTTTGTGAGCAAAGCAGACTGGCAGCTCGTAGTGTTTAGGACTCCAGCATGAGTCTGAAATGCTTGCTGCCAGGACTGGTAGGGAGACCCCTAGTGGTCATTTCTTCAAAGTGGAAAATTAAATAGAAAGAAGCATATTTTTTTAATAACATGCAATTGTAAAGTTATTCTGCATACATTAATCTATAATATATCAAAAGTTTTTTTGATGAAAGGTACCCTTTAAGTTGAAAATACGATAAAACCAGGAGTCCTCCAAAAACAGCAGAGTGATAGAAGAACAATGCAACGCGTTTCGCGGAAGCCTGATGAAGCGGAACTTCCGTGAAACGCATTGCATTGTGGGAATAAACATTCCATACTGTTATCCAGGTCTCAGCGCTTCTATCACTCTGCTGTTTTTGGAGGACTCCTGGTTTTATCTTCAATTCTTTGGTGCGGAGCAGCTGCAGAGACCCTCTTTACTATACTGATACGCTCAGATCCATAGTGGTACTTGGAAAGGAGTGCAACCTCTTCTGGTAAGCGCAATTCACATTGTTGCGTTTGTCCCTCTTACCCTAAGATCTTACACTACGGAGCACATCCCCTTGTTTGCTTTTCTTTTTCTAAGGTGAAAATAGGTCCCTAAGGGGTTAAAGGAAAACTGTCAGATATTTTCTCCCACACTATCCTGGTGGATAGTGCGGGAGACGCTGATTAAAACGAGCCCTACCTTACCCAGATCCGCCCGGCCGTTCGCCTGCAATTGTGGTTTTATTCTATGGGGAGGATTCATCAACATCAGTGTATGGTAGAGCTTTTTTTTTACCCCTTTCTGCTGCGTGTATTTGTCATTTAGCTGCGCAAAATTTACTAAACTTGCGCACGGGTCTCTGTGAATCATGTGCAGTAATAGAATCCAGCCCATCTCAGCTCTTGAAAAAAATATAAGGCAGACTTCTATGTGTGCTCGGAGCTGGTGTATATTTGCGCAAAAAAATTACGCTTGCGTTCTTTTTGTGCGGAAAAAGACGCAGTTAGTAAATTCATGTCTACAGGAAAAACGGCTCTATGGTACACCTAAACGGTGACATCTTTAGAAAAAGTTCCCCCAAAAAAGACGCACAAAAAGAAGGCAGGAAATATCCTTGCACAAGATTTTGCGCAAGAAAATACACCTAAAATAACTCTATATAGATTGATGAATCCCCCTATGTGTATATCTTGCTGTAACTGGCACGGGCGGGGCTTCTGCACTGACATCAGCGCCGCTTATGAATATTCATTCCCCCTCCCTCCAGTTAGGAGCGGCGAAGAGAGGGAGAACTTGAGGGAGGGGGATGAACATTCATAAGCGGCGCTGACGTCAGTGCAGAAAACCCGCCCACCAGTACTGTGGATAGTGCGGGAGAAAATATCTGACAGTTTTCCTTTAATTCCCTCATGTAATGATAAATATAACTAAGCAGATTTACTGTATATGAAGCACAAAATGTGCAAAATGCAGGAAAATGAGCCATCCTGTGTCCACTCTGTCTCGGCTTTCTTCCCCGAACTGCCTCTGGCCCCCACCATTGCAGACAGTCATGTTACTTTAATGCTGTCTCTGAGTCCATGTAAGCCACGCCCCCAGAAGCAACTGCACAAAAGAAAGACCTGATAACTCTGAGGAAGTGAGGGGGTTTACAGATGGACTTTGACTTTTTGGGAATGCTGGGAGTTGTAATTTTGCAACAGATGGAGGCACCCATTTTGTGAATCATTGCTATATAGTACAGAAGATGGAAGCATGATGGGAATGGTTGCTTAGTAACACTGAGGGTTGGGGCCAAGGGACTGGGGGAAAAACGGCAGTTAGGAGGAAGTGAGCACAGAGCGGCAGCAAAGGATGCTGGGACCTGTAGTTTAAAGACAGCGTGTGTGGAAGGGAATAAGTAGGAGGGCAGAAAGGTGTATTAGAGCCACGTACAGGAGATTTAATTATTCACAGTTGAATAATAGATGCAAGGTTAATGCCCTAAACTGATCTGAGTTTTTTTTATTCCGTTCATTGGATATACACCTTTAAGTGTATAGAGAAAGTGGTGGTGGTCAGGTAATATTTGCTTGTAGCAGTTGATAGGACCACGGAATCAATTTTGTCAAACTTCAGTCCACCACAGTTTGCAGCTGCTTTGCATGTTTTTGCAGTTGTGGTAAAACTATACAGAATTCTATAAAAATGTTGTGGTTTTGCCTCAATTTTTTAAATCCTGGCAAACCAAGTAGTAACTTTTGTAGGCAAACAATTCTATATGCAAAATCACATGTCCATTTGAATTCATGTCAGCACAGTGTTCAGCCGAGCCATGAACGCTGTGTGGCAACTAGTGTTGAGCGGCATAGGCCATATTCGAATTCGCGAATATTCG
Organism: Hyla sarda; assembly: GCF_029499605.1. NCBI lineage: Eukaryota > Metazoa > Chordata > Amphibia > Anura > Hylidae > Hyla > Hyla sarda. Next base: position 103,980,400 of record NC_079197.1, on the reverse strand, counting down.
CGAATATATGGACGAATATTCGTCATATTCGTGAATATTCGCATATTCGTAATGTTCTCGTTTTATTTTCGCATATGCGAATATTCACGTGTGCGAAAATTAACATATGCGAAAATTTGCATATACAAAAATCAATGTAAGCAAAAATTCGCATATGCGAAAATTAGCATATGCAAACTTTCGCATATGTGAAAATTCACACACCAGTCTCACACAGTAGTATTAGAGCCTTCTTACACCACATAAGCTGGAAGCAGAGAGGGGTGATCACTGTGATGTTTACTGTGAAAAAAAACAAAAACGAATATTCGTAATTACGAATATATAGCGCTATATTCGCGAATATTCGTGAATTCGCGAATATGCGATATTCACGAATAAAACTCGAATTGCGAATATTCGCGAGCAACACTAGTGGCAACTCAACCCTACAGAATTGCTATTTATATTAATGGTAGCCCCTTATTTTATGGCTATTGCCTTTATTCATAAGGGTTGTCTGCTTCAATGGCCGAGGGAAAGGAACACAAATTATGTTAGAGAATTGCAGAACTGTTCACCATACATTAGGACCGCACAGACATGGCCGTCCCCATAGAAGGCAAGGTCTGCAAAACGGAGATCCACCAGAACATTGACAGAGTTCAGTGTTCTGGCGGAATTTTTTGAGGGAATTTTCGGGGCGGAAAGTCTGCCTAGAAAACTCTGCAGTGTGCACTGTGCAGCAGAATCCAATTGCCAGAAATGGGACTTTGCTGCACGGAATTTCTGAGCAAAATTTCAAAATGTAATCCCCTCTTGGATATTCTGTGGTGTGAACCCGGCCTAAGGGTTCATGTACTTAAAACCAGTAAACTGGATTCAGGTTATCATCAAAATTCCTTCTTGGAATTCCCTGCCACTTCTTTGCAATATACTGCTGCTATTTGCTATTGCCCTAGAGGACTGGAGCATCGATACCAGGGCACTGAGGAAGTTCAGTTTGTTTTATATGCTGGCAGTCCAGGAATGATGGCACAAAAAAGTTCTAAGCTGGAGTACTACTTTAAAAAAAGATTGAAAAAAAAGCTCCAAAGATCCATCTTCAATGAAGGCTTGTGTAACCTAGGTCAAGTTGGTCCAGAAAGGGCTTCACAGAGAATAAATATTGAAATGGATGTGGATGAGGCAAGAAAGTTAATTGTGATGAAAATGAAGCAACCACATTATCTGCAGTCATGGGGTGATGGACTATCGCAGTTCCAGTCTCACCTGGAACATGGTCAAGGGGCATTTGGTGCAGTCATCCTGACATCTCTGAAAACAAAGCATCATGGTAGCAGTAAAAGCCATTCCCAAAATAGAAATTGTGAATTTGTGAGAGAAAACCGCCCTTCTGAAGGCATCTGGGAACTCCTACAGCTGTTAGGCTTATGCTTGTTTCCAGACTAAAATACATGGCTTTATTGTAACAAAACATCTCTCTGGTGGTGACCTTGAAGACATTCTGAATGCTAAGAGCTCCATGGGTGTAAGAACAACCGCTCTGTTCACTGCCATAAAGATATCTGCCATTCTACACAAACTAGGAGTCATCCACAAGGGGACACATAAGAACCTGTCACTTTGGGTAGGTTGCTATCAAGATTTTTGGTGCTCAAACCATCTTTAGTATCTGCATAATACACTATTACACTGCTCAAAAAAATAAAGGGAACACTTAAACAACACAATGTAACTCCAAGTCTATCACACTTCTGTGAAATCACTCTGTCCACTCAGGAAGAACACTGATTGACAATCAATTTCACCTGCTGTTGTGCAAATGGAACAGACAACAGGTGAACATTATAGGCAATTAGCAAGACACCCCCAATAAAGGAGTGGTTCTGCAGGTGATGACCACAGACCGCCTGAATACTGGCGGTGATTTCACTCTTGTGGCAGCATGAGACGGAGTCTACAACCCACACAAGTGGCTCAGGTAGTGCAGCTCTTCCAGGATGGCACATGAATGCGAGCTGTGGCGTCTGTCAGCGTAGTGTCCAGAGCATGGAGGTGCTACCAGGAGACAGGCCAGTACACCAGGAAATGTGGAGGAGGCCAGTAACTCAGCAGCAGGACCGCAACCTCCTCCTTTGTGCAAGGAGGAGCAGGAGGAGCACTGCCAGAGCCCTGCAAAATGACCTCCATCAGGCCACAAATGTGCCTGTGTCCACTCAAATGGTCAGAAACAGACTCCATGAGGGTGGTATGAGGGCCCAATGTCCAAAGGTAGGGGTTGTGCATACAGCCCAACACCGTGCAGGATGTTTGGCATTTCCCAGAGAACACCAAGATTGGCAAATTTGCCACTGGCGCCCTGTGCTCTTCACAGATGAAAGCAGGTTCACACTGAGCACGTGACAGTCTGGAGACGCAGTTGAGAACGTTCTGCTGCCTGCAACATCCTCCAGCATGACCGGTTTGGTGGTGGGTCAGTAATGGTGTGGGGTGGCATTTTTTTGGGGGGGGGGGGGGGGGCGCACATACCTCCATGTGCTTGCCAGAGGTAGCCTGACTGCTATTAGGTCCCGAGATGCGATCCTCCGACCCCTTGTGAGACCATATGCTGGTGTGGTTTGCCCTAGGTTCCTCCTAATGCAAGACAATGCTAGACCTCATGTGCTGGAGTGTGTCAGCAGTTCCTGCAAGAGGAAGGCATTGATGCTATGGACTGGCCTGCCCGTTCCCCAGACCTGAATCTGATTGAGCACATCTGGGACATCATGTCTCGCTCCATCCACCAATTCCACGTTGCACCACAGACTGTCCAGGAGTTGGCGGATGCTTTAGTCCAGGTCTGGGAGGACATCCCTTAGGAGACCATCCTCCACCTCATCAGGAGCATGCCCAGGTGTTGTAGGGAGGTCATACGGGCACGTGGAGGCCACACACACTACTGAGCCTCATTTTGACTTGTTTTAAGGACATTACATCAAAGTTGGATCAGTCTGTAGTGCGGTTTTCCACTTTGATTTTGAGTGTGACTCCATATCCAGACCTCCATGGGTTGATACATTTGATTTCCATTGATAATTGTTGTGTGATTTTCTTGTCAGCACATTCAACTATATAAAGATGAAAGTATTTCATATGATTAGTTCATTCAGATCTAGGACGTGTTATCTTAGTGTTCCCTTTATTTTTTTGAGCAGTGTATATTACACTCAAAATGCTACAAAAACCCTATAGCTCGGCAGCAGACATTTGGAGTAATAATTTTTTGCATCCTAATCCATAAATATCTATTCTATGGAGTAAAAATGGAGTGAATTTAAAGAGCTAGACACATCTACCCTGCAGACCTAACAGCAGAGGCTAAAGAAATCATACAGAGGTTTCTTGACAAGAACTGGCACAGGCGTCTGGGTTTAAGTGCGGATGTGCGCCAACACCCCTTTTACAGCGCAATTGATTGGCAGGAAATGGAAAATAACTCAATCAATTATAGCATGTAAGTGATACCGTTCCAATCCATCCTACTGTGTAGTATTAAGAGTATGATAAAATAGTATAAAGTCGTGATACAGCCCATTGGAGCTGTAATTAAATTGTAATCTCTGCAGCTCGAAATTACACCCAACAGTAATTTTTTTTTGCAGGAATATAGTTAAAGCTTTAAAGTCTCCTTGTCATTTTAAAACACTTGACATGTCAAAAGTTTTGAATGGTCGGGGTCGCAGTGCTGAACCCCCCCACAGATCATTAGAGTGAGTCGGTAGAAGAGCACTGTAGCATGCTCCACTCCCTGGCCTGCAGCGATTTTTCTCCTGCTTTACAGGACAGTCATATAAACATTTAATGGGACTGCAGGACGGTAACACTTCTCCCCCCTCATTCTATAAATATTATCAAAAGTTTTGATCACTCAGGGTCACAATGCTATGTCAAGTGTTTTATATAAATGACTGTTACAATTTAATCCATTAACCTGAAAAAGACATTCCTGAAGAAACAGACATATTTGTTAGAAAGTGTATACAGACCACTAGTTTAAGAAAGTAGAGGCATACCTGGAGTGTGCTGTTCTGTTCTTATGGTGCTATAGGTGAGGAAGCAGCTCGGGTTCCTTTTCCATGAAGTACAAACTTTGTCACATTTGTGCTCTTGACTGTATAAGGATGCTCTTCTATGCTCTTGTATATCTCTTTATATGAATCCATGACCAGTTCATGTTCTTCATTGACTCAGTAGATAAATAAAACATGTTACAAGTTTCTACGCAAATCCCATTAGTAGTGCCCTGATGATCATGTCTGTTTACAGGATAACATAAGAGTTGCTCAGCCCAGGGCCTCTCTATAATTAATTGTTTAAGTGATATTTAGGATTTTTTTTTTTATAGAATTAAACTGGTAAAATCTGAAATATCAGTTGACTATGGGGGTTCCCTATGTCCTCCCTCATACACTTACTTGCAGTCCATGGCTTTCCTATAGGCATTTACAGCCTTTGTGTACACCATGGGTTAGATTTATCAGAAACCGCAGTAGAAACGTTGACCAATTGCCCATAGCAACCAATCAGCTTGCTTCTTTGGTTTTTAAAAAGGCCTCTGAAAAATAGAAGACACTATCTGATTGGTTGCTATGGGAAATTGGTCAACTTTTCCACTGCACATGTTTTCATAAATCTCCCCCATAAGTGGTATTCTCTCAGCCATCCAGGAGTCTGCATAGGGCAAACTCCCTCTTGGGACTAAGCAACAAAGGGAGTATTAAAGGGGTGGTCTGGCAAAAAAAAAAAAAAAAATCAACCTATCCCCAGGATAGGGGATAAGTGTCTCACGGGGCCCGTTAACGAGATTGCAGGGGGTCTTAGCGGTCACAGACAGAAACTTATCCCCCTATTCTGTGGATAGGGGATAAGTTGCTTTTTGCTGGACCACCCCTTTTAACTGCCCAGGATAGTTTATAGTATTGTCATTTGGAAGTCATGGCTGCTCTGAATGCCTCAGATGCTGCTTATTGCAAAATAAACAGATTTCTGGAATTGTAATTTTGGTTTCCCAGACTGGAATGCTGGATGTAAAGGATGGATCCTTTGCGCCCGGCATCCTAGTGGTGCAGATAGGCTGAGCGCACAGCACAGTGCAGAAACTATAGATAATCCAGTATGTGTATTTTTTTTAATAGGTAAAATAAACATTTACCATTATGAGTTGTAACTATAAGTTACCCTGATCTGGTCACATTATTTGCTATGGAGGTAAAGGATTGGGAGTTTTTCCTCAAGGTGTTAAAGGGGTACTCCAGTGGAAAACATATATATATATTTTAAATCAACTGGTGGCAGGAAGTTAGAGATTTGTAAATTACTTCTATTAAAAAAAAATCTTAATCCTTCCAGTACTTATTAGCTGCTGCATACTACAGAGGAAATTATTTTCTTTTTGGAACACAGTGCTCTCTGCTGACATCTCTGTCCATTGTAGGAAGTCCAGAGCAGCATTTGTTTGCTATGGGGATTTTCTCCTACTCTGGACAGTTCTTAAAGGGATATTCCAGGATTCTTTTTTATTTGACAATGCTACAGGGGCTGTAAAGTTAGTGTAGTTCATAATATAGTGTCTGTACCTGTGTGTTACGGTTTTCCCTCAATTCTTCTGTGATTTTTCACCCCAATATTTATTTTTACCAGCGTACAAAATGACTGTTGTCTCTGATTTTTCCCAGGTTGCAATGCGGCAGAGACCTGACTCACTAGTCAACTGATGACAGGGAGCCTGTCTGCTTCAATGGGTGGAGCGATCGCTTGGTGGGAGAGAGATCAATCTGCAACTAATGCAACAGCTGTAGGCACCCTGATTGAAAACCACAGGTCTTTGAATGGATGCAGCTCATGTTTCAATGGGTGGGGTGGCTGATGTGTGGGAGGGAGAAAAATGGAATTGTGGGATTTGTAGTAAAAAAAAAAAAGAAAAAGAAAAGTCAAACAGGAAATACCAGTTCACAAAAAGCTAACCAGAGTATTATGGTAATCTAACAACATAGCCATTTAGCCCCAAGACAAGCGCAGATCCTTCCTAAGCATGTCCATTACTGCCTGCCAGGTATGTACTAAAATCAAGAAAAGTGCAAAGTACATTAAAGACCAACTCATCCTTCCTATATGAATGGCGTACAAGGCAGCATCAGCGTGTTATCCGGCTTGGAAGCTCGGAGGAAAATCACTAGAGCCGAGTCTCCAGGTATAGCAATACCAGGGAAAAAACAGGATATCCGGCTCCCAATGAAAAAATGGTTAAAAATCCAGCTTTATTGAAAAATCATAAAAATAGAAAAAGGTGGAAAAATTTGGATAAAGGTGAAGGTAAAAACAAACGAAATGCCAACGCGTTTTGACTTATTTAGAAGTCAGTCATGGCAAGACTTCTAGATAAGTCGAAACGCATTGGCGTTTTTACCTTCACCATTATTATTTTTCCACCTTTTTCTATTTTTATATGATTTTTCAATAAAGCTGGATTTTTAACAATTTTTTCATTAGGAGCCGGATATCCTGTTTTTTCCCTGGACGTACTAAAATCACCTTATGGTGGATAATCCCTTTAAGATGGACAGAGGGTGTCAGCAGAGAGCACTGTGCTCATGATTTCAGCAGAGAGCTCTGTGCGCATGATGTCAGCAGAGAGCTCTGTGTTCCAAAAAGAAAAAAAATTCCTCTGTAGTATTCAGCAGCTAATAAGTACTGGAAGGATTAAGATTTTTTTTTAATAGAAGTAATTTACAAATCTGTTTAACTTTCTGGCACCAGTTTAAAAAAAAAAAAAGTTTTCCACTGGAGTACCCTTTTAATGATATCAAACTCTACAATATAGAGAGTTAAGTCTAAGGAGGGCCAAATTTTTCCATGAAAATATGCTGAAATGCTTTGTCTTAGAACGCTGTGTTGTCACATTTCCTTTGTTAAACCCTCTTGCAAAAGGTATGAATATATTCATAACTAGGGATCACCATTTTCTGTGTCATTAGGATTCTGCATCAAGATCTGCCTAGCGTCAAAGCCCTGTTGATTTAAATGGGAAGATCTGACAAGGATTTAGTTTCTGTTTCAAGAATTGACATGTCAATAGGGCATTTATTCTTTAAATTAAATCTTAACCCTTCAGGCGCTGTGCGCTCCACAGGAAGTTGTATAGTTTTTTTTTCTGTTTTACCATAGTGCTCTCTGCTGACACCTCTGTCCATGTCAGGAACTATCCAGAGCAGTATAGGTTTGCTATGGGGATTTGCTCCTATTCTGGATAGTTCCTGGCACGGACAGAGGTGTCAGGCAGAAGAGAACTATACAACTTCCTCTGGAGTATACAGCAGCTGATCATTTCTGGATGGATTGAGATTTTTAAATAGTCATTTTCAAATCTGTTAAACTTTTTGGTACCAGTGGATTTAAAAAAATAAAATAAAAAAAAAGTTTTCCACCAGAGTACTCCTTTAAATAACTTTAGTACCTGATTGAATTAGGCACACTTTTTCCTGTTATATTCTGCAAAAGAGGGTGCAACCCCATACACATTCATGGGTACCATAATACTCTTCTATACAGCTTGTAAGTATACATATAAAGACTTTTGGGTGTGAGCCCCAACAGTGCCATAGGTTTTACAAGGCCTGCGATACTCTATGATTTGTTCAGAAGTATGAATGTCATCCTCTGCTCTGCCTCTAACCTTGCATGTCATCCATAGCTTATAAAGTTTAAGAAAAAAAAAAAAAACAGGTACACAGACACAAATGTAATTGATTTTTATTTTACTGAAAATGTACAGAAAGTGAGATAGTGTTGATCCAAAAGTAAATATGTATACAGTGTATTACCATTCACACATTGTCATACAGAGCAGGCTTAGACACCTTCTTCTCCATTTTATATGTAACTATTACTCTTAGCATATTGGGCTGACTGGAAGTACTGGATGCTAGGAATAGTAGTTCAGTAACAGCAGGGGGTCCAAATGTTTCCAGCCTTTACTTAGGAAGGACTTGATAAAAGGTGCGGAGTAAACACTTGAGAAGCCTCAGAGGCCCGGTCAAAGAAGGAAAAATAATACATTGTTTATAAGCTTTAAAGTACATGGAGCAACTATCCTAGGAAGTGGGTTATGATTAAGCAAAAGTAAAAGACTTCATGCCCAATGGCGTTTAGACTTGGATCAAATACAGCGTCTCCGTATCCATGTTGAAATTTTTTTCCTAGGGAAAACTTGCAGGAGAGGAAAAACGTTTCAGCCTTCCTGCATAATATTCCTCTCCTAGGAAGCTACTTTCACTCACTTATGAGGTATTTTTGGTTAACATTTTCCAGTGTGCCTTTAAGAAGCAAGCATTGCAAATGGAATCAAAGTGTCTTAACCTAAAAATATTTGTGAAAAAATAAAACATAACCTTACAACACAGTGTTTAGGTTTATTCCAAAAGATATAAGTCTACTTCAAGCTGTCCTAGATAATGTAAGCTACCTTATCTATTCTAAGTGAATCTAATGATACAAGGAGCGTATAGTCATAGTAGTAGATGTTGTAAACATAACAAGGAGCAGTACTTATCTTTTGGATTAATAAAAAGGGAACAAACTTAACAACAGTTTTCTAGATCATTGTGCCACACTTGTATAAATAAAGTCGTTTTGTGCCAAATATGGTACTTAAAGAACCAGTGCAATGTGCATAGCAACACAAATGTCCATAAAATGTAGATTTATAAACTGCGGGGGAGATTTATCAAACCTTGTACAGAAGAATATTGGGGCAGTGCGAGACTTCTCCATTGTTCCTTTACACAAGGTTTTATCACCCTATGTGCTCACAAGGACATTGCTGCTGTTGTGAGACAGGGGCACATTAAGCCTTTTTAAAGAGCTTTATGAAGGATTAAACTAAGGATGCACCTAAATTTCGGCAACCAAAGATTATAAATGATAAAATATAGTAGTGCTTTTGGCATTTTGCCGAAAGGAAAATATGTGCCTAAAGTGATGTCAGGGACGCTATACGGTATGATGGTGGATTAGAGAGCAACCCAGGCACCAGATATCATGAGGAGGATAATGGAGGGGACGAATTCCCTGCTTGCCTCCACCAGCTGCTCTGCGGACAAGGATTCCCCCACAGGACAAAAAAGAAGCCTCTCCCAGGGCTCTGGCCTCATACCCAAGAGGAGGAGCTTGTCCAGGTACAGGCCCCAGTGTTCCCTGATAACATGGGGCTCACTGACTGACTATGGGGGTGTAGCCTTAGTGCATGGGAGTTGTAGTACAGAAGATGGGAGTAGCTGATAAGAGAGCGGTTATTTAACATACAGCCAGTCCCCCCATGTGTACCAGTGACAGCCAGAGTGCCCCCTTTTTGTACCAAGGATAGCCAGTGCAGGCAATGACAACTGCTAGCACAGTGCTATATAGCTCTATATGTTGCACATTGTAGTTTTGTTTTGGGTCAGCTGCAAAGCCCTAGGATGTGTTAGAGCATGCTGGTTGTTGTAGTTTACTAGTTGTGGGTGAGCTGCAGAGCCCTAGGCTATGTCAGGGCATGCTGGGAGTTGTAGTTTTGGGTCAGCTAATACAATTTTACAAAAACTATAAAAAGTCCTTTTCAGTTTTCAGTCAAGCACATCCTGAATTTTTGCCATAAAAGTTTCATTTCGGTGCACCCCTAGATTAAACAAGGCATACTAATAGCACCCCCCCCCCCCCCCCCCCCGTGCATCCTCCAAAACAAGAGATGAAAGAGTGTACATTGTGCCAAGCTAAATTTTTTACACCTTGCTTTTAAATCAATAAGTAACTTAACAGTTTTCATTGGCTAAGAGCTGACAAACATGTCAGTTCTAGGAGCTATATCTCGGTAGTTGTTAAAAGGAGTTATTCAGGAATAGAAAAACTGCTTTTTTCCCAAAAACAGCACCACACCTGTCCTCAGTTTGTGGATGGTGTCACAATTTGGCTCAATTCACTCCAATGTAACTAAGCTGCGATACCACACAAAAACCTAAGGACAGGGCTGGTGCCTTTATTGAAGAAATAAGCTGTATTTCTAATCCTAAATAACCCCTATAACATCCACTTTATGTGCGTCTTATAGATTTCCTTGTTTAAAGTACCTCCATCCATGACAGCAGCGCTTTAATCCAAGGTTAAGGCATGGGTTTATGGACACCATTTACTTGATATAATATATTGACAACTTTGCATATACTATGTTTGCTATACAAATCTTGAGCTACAGACTGCATGACATTAGAATTCTACTGGTTTGCACCAGTCAAAAGCAAAATGCCAGACACCAATGCTTAATAGCTTAGATGAACTATTATGTGTTCTGATTAAAGGTGTTGTCTTGGGATATACAATGGTGGCATATCACCAAGATATAACATCAATGGTTAATTAAAAGGGTCAAAATGATGTGACACCATCAGTAGATAACATGACACAGAACTTTACTCAACTTTGTTTTAGCTTTTAGTAAGATGCAGAGTGGTTGGACCCTTCACATCAGACACTGGCGTCATGCCACCAATACATTTCCGGAGACTCCTTTCAATTACAGAATAATCTGTATACTTTACCAGAAATGATCCTAGGGGATGTTAACTCTGGATATAGACAAAAAGGATTGCTTTATGTACCTTGTACCCATTTTGAATTACGGCATGCCTTACAAAGCGGCTGCAAAGTTATCTTATAAAATAGTGTTCAAAGGTGAGCCACCTCTGGCATTAGATTTACTTCAATTGTGAAAATAAAATGACTCTCTCCCTAGACCTGTTGCTTTAACTTGGAGTACTCTGACAATACCAGAACTACTTTTAAAAATGGCTTTCTTATATTAACCTGAGCATCTCTCTGTGGGTAAATAATATAGCAATATACATGATCCAGTATCCATAGATAAAACAAAGGCAAGTATATATCTATATAGGTACTCTTGTTACTGATGGATATTAATATGGAGTTGTGTTAGCCACACATTGTAAAAACCTTCATATGTTTAGCGGTTTTCTAATATTTCAATGTATACCATGCAAGTTACAGAAGGACACCGTTCAAATTATTGACAGCAATGTTTAGGGTTATTATTGGTTCTTTTATAAACTATTTTCCTTTCCCATTTCCAGATAAAATAGGACCTCTATATCTTCTACAAAGAGCAGTCTTCTCCTTTAGACAGATGCTGAGATAGATTAAAAGAAGCTAGAGAGAGAAAAGGAGAAAAAAACGTAATTATCAAGAAAGAGATAAGAAGAAAGAGGGGGGGAAAAAACACAGTAAGCATAGCAATAGTTTTAATAAGCATTTTAAAAGAATAAGCAAAGTATTAGAATGGCGGCAGAATGACCTTTACAGATATGTAAATGACCAGCATAATGCAACACGTCAGTAAAAAATAACTGAATACTGCTCTTAGATCCAGTACAGTATCGTTGGAAGCCTTTCCATTCAAACTTTTAAAGGAGTTGTCCTGTATCCACAGGATAAGTAACCAATTGCGGGCGGTCCAACTGCTGGGACCCCACCTTCCCCCGTGAGCATGCACTCCATTCATTTCTATGGGAGCGCCAGAATTGCTCAAGTGCTGTACTCTGGTATCTTTGCAAACGCTCCATTCATTTGTAAGGGAGCGCCAGTCTAAAGCACAAGCTGTTTCTGTAAGTCAGGATCCTATTCTGGAGATCAGATACTTCTAGCCTATCCTGTGGATAGGGGACAAGAACATTTTTACACGACAGCCCCTTTAACACTTTGGGCTGCAGAACTAGTCCCTAATTCTGCACAAAGTTGCTTGTTCAGTTCCACACAGTGCTTAAAGGAGTAGGACAACTTAAAATCCCCTGTCTAGGTAAGACATTCAAACCATTTTTACCTATAGCATCTGCACCTGGGATAAAGTACTACAATACCTCAAGCCTTCTCATAACCTACCCCTATATTTGAGTGTGCAAGGTAATAATTAGCTATAATAGAGCACAGCGCACTCCGATTTATAACCCTAAGATGCACATCTTGTTTCTCTAGATGGCTTGCTTCAAATTTCATTTCAGTATAGTTTATTCACACCACTGCTGGTATAGCAAACTCATTGGAACATTAATATTTAACAGTTTGTAAGTAATAATGGGACCAACCCAACCTTACTGGTCTGAACATACATTTTATTTTTCAGAAAGCTTTGACAAGAAACAATGACACAAACATGACATACAGTAGCTACAAATACATTTACAAATACACTCCTATAAAAAGACTGACAGTGACAATTAAAGTGTATTTTCTTCATAACTTAACCGGTAAGACCAGTAAAACAGCCAATGACTAAACATAAATCAAGGTTGCCCCTTACATATAAAGCGTTAACAGGCACATGTTAACAAGTTAAGTAATAAATATAATTTGTGCAAAAACAAAATAGATGATTGAATTATTCGAAAGGAACGTACATTGTCGTGTGTGAGCCTTTTTTCTCTAATTAAATTTGACTTTTTTCTTTTTGGCTCAAGATTAAAAGGGGTTGTCTTAATAAGACAATCCCGAAATGCTGTTTCAGTACAGACATCAGAGGGGTTCTCCCCCTCTTTTTGGACCCCTTTATGAACCAGAATAACGTCTGAATAGCTACACGTTATACTGAATTTACCCTGCAGTGACTGCTGAAGAAGAAGTATCTGCAAGGTTCCTTGGCCATAACAGCTGGGGGACCAGCTGCACTGCATAATAGGTTAAAATCATAACCAGCACCCTAAAGTTTAAAGGGAACCTGTCATTACCTTTATCCTGCCTGAATCACGAGCCATTGAGGTAGCCCCCTGTGGCTTTTCTCAATTTGACCAGTCTTGATTGAAAGATTTCTCCCAAATTTGGAATAAAGAGAGATCTAGTATTCCAGGCAAACAGAGCAGAGAGAACTAGCCGGGGACCAACCCAATGACTTGTGGACACCATAACGGCCAGCGATTAGCTAAGCGGACAGTCACTGGTGGGCACCAGAGAATTTAGCAGGAAGACTCCGGTCACGTTCTGAAGAAAGGGGATATGTTTTTAACAGCTGAATAAACTATTTAAGGCAGCATGAAAACAATGAAAATTTTTCTTTAATTTGGTTTAAATAAAAATTTGAAGAACCTTTGCATGAACATCTATATACCAAAGTTAAATACTAACAGAGTGATAAACATTTACAGTTATGACAAATATTTTAATTTAAAAACTCTTATAAAAAAAAAGGTCCAAAACACTATTTAAAGAGTACCTGTCACCAGACTAAGAACTTTTAATATATTGTTCCCATTTACTTGCTGTAAAAATTCTCAACCTTCATATGCTTTTAATGTGATTTAAAAAATGGCCACTAGGTGGCTCTGTTCTGTTCCCTGACGCAAGTCAAACAGTTAGTTTGGTCTCCTTCCGGCCTGGCAGGAGATCAAACTCAGGAAGTGAGTGCAGGGAATGGCAAGGCACATCTCTCACAGGCTTCAGTGACGTTGCGCCTGCTGGGGAACGCCAACTTTCTCCAGCCGGGAGCTCACACAATGTGAGATACAGAGTTTTTTAAAGCTCGGAAAATTTGAGGCCAGAAGGGGTGTTAGGAGTAGTTAGGGAATATAACATAGTTTAGTAAGTTCAGAAAATATAGTTTGATGACACGTACTCTTTAAAGAGTTTTCCAATTTCAACAAATTCCTACAGGTCAGAAAAATACATTCTTACACAAATAAAATTGTTTAACTATTTGAATTCTGATTATTTATGACCCAGGATCTTCAGTTATATCGAGTAGTACAGTTTTCTGACATACTCAAATCACATCAGAATATATTAAAACTGGAAGAACCCACTATAAGACTATCACACTTTAAAACAAGACTATGTAACCAGTTTTAAACCATTTCTTTAAAAAAAAAAAAAAAAAAAAAAAAAAAAAAACAAACAAACACACTTTTTGATCTTTAAAAGCATACTAATATGATTGGGATTCATAAGTCAAGGGTGCTATTTTAGGAAGGTATCTTCCAGAGTAGTAATATTACTCAGTGCACAGCCAAGGGTTACTGGAAAGAAAAAAAACATGTAAAAAAAAATTAATTGTATAGAACAAAAAATTGTTAGAATAAAATACACACAACAAGCACAAAAACATTAGCATCTATGAATATTCCACTCTAGAATTTAAAAGGGTTGTCCACTCTAGAATTTAACCGGTTGCCGTCCAAGTACGAGCCGGCTTGCGTTAATAGCAGACATGCGGGGATTGCCGTGGCCACCTATTAACCCTTTAGATCGCTGCTATCAAAGTTGACAGTGGCGTCTAAAGGGACATTCAAACCATCCCTGGTAATCCAGTGTGGTGGATCGCCCCATGCAGTGTGATCGTGTGTGTGTGTGTGTGTGTGTGTGGGGGGGGTGTGTGCTGGCTGCTGCGCTGTGAATGATAAAGCCTGGCAGGACCAGGCTTTATCAATCGAGCACACAGATCAATGTGGTTCTATGAAACCACATTGATCTGTATGAGCAATCTAATGATTCCTCCTAAAAGTCCCCTAAGGGGACTAAGTATAAAAAACAAAAGTTGAATAAAAAAAGTAAAAAAAAAAAAAAAACACCTATTAACCCCTTCCTTATTAAAAGTAAAAATCACCCCCCTTTTCCCAAATTCCATATAAAAAATATGTAACAATAAAAACAAACATCTGTGGTATCGCCGTGCGCGTAAATGTCCAAACTATAAAAATATATAACTAATTAAACCGCACGGTCATGGTACATGCAAAAAAATTCAAAAGTCCAAAATAGCATATTTTTGGAATCATGAAAAAATTAACAACAAGCGATCAAAAAGTCTGGTCAATACAAAAATGATACCTCTAAAAACATCAGATCATGGCGCAAAAAACGAGCCCTCATACTGCCCCGTACGAGGAAAAATAAAAAAGTTAGAAGATGACAATTTTAAGCGTATTCATTTTTATGCATGTAGTTATGATTTTTTACAGAAGTATGACAAAATCAAACCTATATAAGTAGGGTATCATTTTAATCGTATGGACCTACAGAATAAAGAGTGTGTCATTTTTACCGAAAAATGTACTGCGTAGAAACTGAAGCCCCCAACATTTTTTTTTCTTCAATTTTGTCGTACAATGATTTTTTTTTTGTTTCGCTGTAGATTTTTGGGTACAATGACTGATGTCATTACAAAGAAGAATTGGTGGCAAAAAAAAACCATCAAATGGATTTTTAGGTGCAAAATTTATGATTTTTAAAATGTAGGGAGGAAAAAAACGAAAGTGGAAAAACGCTCGGTCCTTAAGGGGTTAAAGGGGTTGTCCACATTCTAGTAAATAAAGTTTAATATGTGGCAATTATAAAGTTATCCTAATGTACCAACATTGTGCCAGTGTGTTGTACTGCACCCAGTACTCATTTAGACAGACACATCTCATTTTATGTGAAGCCTTTCCATTAACCCCTTAATGACCAAGCGTTTTTCAGTTTTTGCACCTTCGTTTTCTCCTCCTTACATTTTAAAAATCATAACCCTTTCAATTTTGCACCTAAAAATCCATGATGGATTTTTTTTTGCACCACCAATTCTACTCTGTAATAACAGTCATTTTACCCAAAAATCTATGCCGAAACGAAAAAAAAAAAAAAATCATTGAGCGACAAAATTGAAGAAAAAAATGCCATTTTGTGGGCTTCCATTTCTACGCAGTACATTTTTCGGTAAAAATGACACCTTCTCTTTATTCTGTAGGTCCATATGATTAAAATGATACAATACTTATATAGGTTTGATTTTGTCGTACTTCTGGAAAATTCATAACTACATGAACGAAAATGTATACGTTTAAAATAGTAATCTTCTGACCCTATAACTTATTTTTCTACGCACTGGGCGGTATTAGGGCAAATTTTTTGCGCCATGATCTGAAGTTTATACCGGTACCATTTTTGTTTTGATCGGACTCTTTGATCGCTTTTTATAAATTTTTTTATGGTATAAAATGTGACCAAAAATACGCTATTTTGGACTTTGTTTGCGCGTACGCCATTGACCGTGTGGTTTAATTAACTATATATTTTTATGGTTCGGACATTTATGCATGTGGCGATACCACGTGTTTTTTTATTTACAAACTTTTTATGGGGAAAAGGGAGGCGATTCTGATTTTTATTATGGAAGGGGTTAAATCACATTTATTAACTTTTTTTAAAAACTTTTTTTTATGCAGTGTTATAGCCCCCTCTATTGGCTATAAAACTGCATACACTGATTTCTTACACTGTTCAATACATTGCCATAGGAATGCATTGATCAGTGTTCTCTGTGCTTGATTGCTCAAGCCTGGATTTCAGGCTTGGAGCAATGAAACACCGATCGGACAGCCAGGAGCAAGGTAAGACACCTCCCGCTATCCTGTCTGCTGGGAGGGATGCCATGATTTCACCGCAGCGATCCTGAAAAGCTCCACTGAGCTAACCGGCAAAGTATTCTCCCGTTTTAGACGTCTAAAGGGTTAATAGCCGCGGGTACTGGTTGCTGATAGCAACCGGGACCTCGCAGATACGAAGCATGCTCTGCTTCTGAGCACGCTTCACAGATCGGGAGCGGCCACAGGACGTAAATATACGTCCGTGGTCGTTAACGGGTTAATATGAATGGAAAAGTTTTCAGGGTGTGCTCTGTGACCTTTAAGTTGTGATCTGATCTGTGAGCAACAGCTATTGAGTGTCTCTTATCTATACACTGGTGTCTACTTTCACTGTACTCCTGTCTATCAAGTGTCAGCTTAGTTTCTTGGCTAAGATGGAAACAGATTTTCTGTTTCCATATTAGCAAAATACTTTGCAATTAAGTGAAAAGCTCTGCCATGATTTTTTATTTTTTTTTTTTAAGTAGGCTGAAAAAAATAAAATAAAAAATTAATAAAACATAACTGAATTGTCAGAAAAGCAGAAAAGTAGACGCAAGTAAAAAATAATTATGCCCACTCGTGGATGAAAAGTCAATTATGTAGCTAATTGTTGAATAATAAAATACCCAATGAAAGGGATGGTCAATAAAAACAAGTTCTTCATGGCTGGGGCTTTAAAAATAAAAAGCAAGCTATACTGAGGGGGGCAGTTCCTGTGGTGTCGCACATTACAGAAAGTTTACTATATATTCACAACACCCCCAGCTGTGGGGAAACCTCTTTAGTTGAATATTTTATTATGCACCTATCAGCTTCAGAGGTGGCTGTCCACTATGTTCACATAACGCTAAGGCAGTGGTTTTCAAACTGTGGCCCTCCAGATGTTGCAAAACTACAACTCCCAGCATGCCCGGACAGCCGTTGGCTGTCTGGGCATGCTAGGAGTTGTAGTTTTGCAACATCTGGAGGGCCACAGTTTGAAGACCGCTGCGCTAAGGCATTACAAATCGGGGGTTTTTGAGGATAGTTTTCTGGTGTTCAGCAATGATAAAATTCCCCCTTAGTGTACACACCAGTAAAATGCTCCAGGCATATGTTAAATGTATCCAGACAGCCCCAATCACCATATGAACAGGTTCATTCTTTTGGCAGGCCAATTTCCGTAGTGTGAACGGGTCGGTGGAAGACCCATTCACACTAACGTTAGAGATTCACACAGCGTATTTCCAGAATGTAATTCCGCGTGCGGAAATTTTGTAGTGTGAACATATCCTTAAGGCTTTGATCCCACAGCAGAATTTCCGTGCAAAATTCTGCATTATTTACGGCACATTGAATTCAATGAGGATTCCGCTGTCCCATTCACACAGCAAAATTTCTACTTTTCGAGTTCTGCAGAAATATAACACCTGTCTTACAATTTTGCAGAATTCTGAACAGAATCCCATTGAACTCAATGGGGCACTGAATTTTGGCGAAATTCTGTGATTTGTGCACACAAATTATGCTCAAATTCTGCAAAACTCCTTCAGCAAGTTTTGCAGAACAGAATTTGAGCAGAATGCCAAAATTTCCGCCATGTGAACATAGCCTAACAAGGACACAGACAGTAGGTGAACAAGAGGAGGCAAATACAAGGGATCAGACTAAACAGAATTTATTTAATGTCTGTTTGTATGGAGATTTACAGGTCTGCACAGGAGAAACATGTAGAGAAAAATAGGATTGTATTTAGTAAGTTGTTTTATTTAGTTTTATTTTATATGCACTAGAACAATAACAACATTTAATGCAAATTTGTGCTTCTTTCAATTTGTCAACAGAGGACACAAAGTATAGAAGATGAGGGGAATGGTGATGGTGCAGCTTTGGAAACATTAGTATATGAAGATGTAGCTTATGAGTGACACTTCAAGGTGTACTCCCCTGGAAAATATTAAAATTTTTATTTAAAACAAGTTAACAGCTTTTTTAAATGACTTCTATTTAAAAATCTTAATCCTTCCAGTACTTATCAGCTGCTATATGCTCCACAGGCATCTGTGTTCTTTTTGAATCTGACCACAGTGCTCTCTGCTGACACCTCTGTCCATTTAAGGAACTGTCCAGAGCAGGAGAGGTTTGCTATGGGGATTTGCTCCTACTCTGGACAGTTCCTAAAATGGACAGAGGTGTCAGCAGAGAGCACTGTGGTCAGACAAAGGAAATTCAAAAAGAAAAGAACTTCCTCTGGAACATACAGCAGCTGATAAGTACTTGAAGGATTACATTTCACAACAGAAGTAATTTACAAATCTGTTTTAACTTTCTGGCACCAGTTGTTTAAAAAAAATATATATTTTCCAGCGGAGTACCCCTTTAAGCAAAAGGCATAGTAAAGTTTATTTCTGTTGAACTTGCACAAACGTGAAACACACAAAAAAACGGCATTCAGGATGTTTTTCAAAACGAAATAATATAGTAGACAATTTGCTATATGTTTGTTGGTGCTGTAACATAATCCTTTATGAGCTAGAAAACACTCCTGACATAAAAAGTCTACAAAACAATTGTAACTTTGATGCGAGATTGTGAGATCATTACACAAAAGAAATATCCCTTTAAGACTAGCCTAGCATCATCAGTTGGTTCAGTTCTATCCTTCCATGGTAGATGGTTCACAACAAAGTCGGGATGTCAGTGGGGCAGAAGTAAAGTGGATTATTTAGCTGTACATGCAAAAAAGCAAAATATTGAGAGTAAATAAAATATGCATCAGTGCCAGTACATGTACAACTCACAAAGTCTTCTACATGCTGCCAAGAATTCAGGCTTTCATGCAAAAAAATACACAACGATGGGTTGGGAGCAGATGATATGGTAAAAGAACATGAGGGAATCAATGCAATGTGCCAAAGTAATGTGTTACAGGAAACCAGAACTGTGAACAAAACAGAAAGAATCAAAAAGGATTAACATCATGAGGAAAAAACAAACAAATCTTAATGGCTAGCACAGAAAGCATGCAATGGAAAGCTCTGAGATGGATTTCTACAAAATGTTACACAATAGTAAGAAAAAAGGGGTATACACCTTTTACCTGCACTAACACCAATCTACCACACGGTGCTCTCTTGTCCCAGTCACCAGAAAACACCTCAGTTTATAGTGCAGGTCTTTATATGAACCTCATTTTACAGCTTATAATAGAGATAAGGCTCTATTCTCACCAAACACAGATTCTTTTTTAGTTAAAGAAACATGACCTTTACTCCTATTTTAATGGAATTTATTCTGCACAATATAAAATTTTTAAGATCCCTTTACGTCAGCATGAGGACTGTAAATCATAGACATGAAGTGAACAGAGGCTGTAACACATTGGGGGGGGGGGGGGGGGGATTTATCAAAAACCTGTGCAGAGGAAATGTTGACCAGTTGCCCATTCCAACCAGATCGCTTCTGTCATTTTTAACAAGGCCTCTGATAAAAGAAGCGATCTGATTGGTTGCTATGGGCCACTGGTCAACATTTCCTCTACACAGGTTTTGATAAATCTCTATCATGGGCTCTGGATATTTTCCCAGTCTGCAAGTAAACCAAGCCTGGCCCTCACAGTGACTATGTAGGCAAATGATGGCAATAGTGCTATCATTTGTCTACAGCTTGGTGCTCCTGGCATGGTCATGAGCGCCTCACTTTTACATGTGTCTTTATGATAACAAATTACACTCCATGACACACACTATATCAGTGTTTCCCAACCAATGTGCCTTTAGCTGTTGCAAAAACTACTTCTCCCAGCATGTCTGGGAGTTGTAGTTCTGCAACAGCTGGGGGCAGACTGGTTGGGAAACACTGGACTATAGGAGTTTTATGTTTTACATTTAACAGGATTCCTACTCTATTGAAATGTAAGCTAATGGCCCATCATCAATAATAAACATTACCCAATTTCCCACAAAATGCCCTTTTATTTCACCTAAAGCTTATTTTCTTTAATTTCCTTCCTCTCTTTTGTATGTGACAATAGCTAATTATTCCCTAGACATTTCCAACACAGGCAATAAAAGGAAGCTTTACACAGGCATTCAGCAGTCACTGTAGTTTTCTTGGAAAGCACATTCTGCAGGGAAAAAACAACATGTACAAACAAAGGAAACAGCAACTTTGACTAGTGAGCATTAGAAGGTAAAACTATAATGCTGCCTGTGATTGTGAATTAATGGAGTACTTCGGGATATGAAAACTTATCCCCTATCCTAAAGATAAGGGGATAAGTTTCAGATCGCAGGGGGTTCCAACTGCGAACTCCCATACGAGCCCCCTAGGTCTCTGGCAAAATAGTGCGTTTTGACCACCGCATGACGCGGCAGCAGACAAGCCCCCTTAATACATCTCTATGGCAGAGCCGGAGACTGCCGAATGCAGCTCTCCAATAGAGATGTATTGCGGGGGCGTGTCGGTTGCCGCATCATGCGGTGTTCGAACATGCCCCCTTGCCGCTGACTGTTAGGGCCCCAGTGGTCGAACCTCCCGCGATCTGAAACTTATCACCTATCCTTAGAATAGGACATATACGTTTTCATATCCCTGAGTACTCTTTTAATGAAGACCGGTTACTGTGCATTACAGCTTATGTGGACTCCCTTGAACTGCAAGTAGGGGACATTCAGCACATACCGTACTCTGTTTTGCAATACTTATTTACGGCTGAGAAACCTACTGATCTACAGTAAGTCATCTACTGTGAAATGGACATAGAAAGCTATGTGAAAGACTACCACAGGCAATCTAATAGGTTCTGTTCACATGACATTTCAGCCTTTCTGATGAGGTATACATCTTGAGGCTATCCGCATGTATACCTCCAACATACAGTGGCAGGAAAAGACTTCAAGGTGTGATGGGATTCAATGGCGCTGAGCAGGAGCAGACACGTCAGGTAGGACGGAAGATAGCTTTATTAAAACAATGAAACGCGTTTCACCGCATGTGCGGCTTCATCAGGCATAGCTAACAAGGAAGGGGTCAGAACCCCTTCCTTGTTAGCTATGCCTGATGAAGCCACACCTGCGGTGAAATGCGTTACATTGTTTTAATAAAGCTATCTTCCGTCCTACTTGACGTGTCTGCTCCTGCTCAGCGCCATTGAATCCCATCACACCTTGAAGTCTTTTCCTGGCATTGTCTTGCTCGGACGGGAAGGCTGCAGACTGGACCTGCCTCTCACTCACTCACTCTGACCACTGTTGTGTGTGAGCTTACACAACCGCTGATGGTAAGGGTATTTTCTATTGTACCTGAGGATCCCCTACCTTGCGGTATTACGCTATGGAGCACTCTTCTCTTTTTATTCCAACATACAGTGGCATATTATACATTGCCACAGGCATCATTTATTTTAAAAAAAATTATATATCCTACAAATTTTTGAGGGATGCCAAAGTTTATTAAAGACCTCAGAAGATTTATTTTTTCTATTTTTTCAATAAACTAGCCTCTGTTGGGTATATGGGGGCCTGTGGATACTTTGCACGCTGAGAACTGAGAAGTAACTACAAGCTAAGATTCTCTAGGGTAAATAGGGAAACAATTAACAGTATTAGACAACACATGGCTACAAACATTATAGAAACTCCACCTTGGACAATGAATGTGAGAATTAAACACATAAGCCATGCAATTTAGCACATGATCCCCCCCATCATCTCATCACTAAGTTGGGAACTATAACCAAGCACAGAGGAGCGAAATGTGAATTGCCGATTCTGGATCTTAACCCAATAGAGAATTTGTGGCTAGAATTGAAGGCAGCTGCTAACTTGTGATCCCCATGCAAAACAATAGGTTGAATGTCTTCAAAAAGCTTTGCAAGTGTGGATTATTTCCTCATTCTTCTAACAGATGTAGCTACATAGACTTAAAGGAGAACTCCGGAATATAAAAATTGTCACCCATAGTGCCGGCAGTAAAAAAATAAAGATGTACATACCTTCCTCCGCTCCCCGGGGGCCTCCGGTGACCGCCTCCGGTCTCCGCCGCGATACACTTCCTGGTTGCCGGTGGTCTGATGAATCATACTGCGCTCAGCCAATCACCAGCCGCAGCGAAGTCAGACTCGGCCGGCGATAGGCTGAGTGGCAGTGTGAAAACGCTTCAGGACACAAAATTCTTCACTACACCGGCACCTGCGGGGCCGAAAACGTCACACTGCCGGTGATTGGCTGAGCGCAGTAAGACTCTCCGACCACCGGCAACCAGGAAAAGGATCACGGCGGAGGCCAGAGCTGGTTACCGAAGGCCCCGGGGGAGCAGAGGAAGGTATGTACATCTTTATTTCTTTTACTGCCGGCACTATGGGCGACAACTTTTATATTCCGGAGTTCTCCTTTAAGGCTTAAAACTTCTCTTAAAAGCACCTTTCCGACATACTAAATTAAAGTTAATAATTTCAATGAATGAATAGAATTTACTATAATCATGAAAGCTGTGGGTTAGGACACTCCCCATATGATTAAAGACAATAAGCTTTCCCTCTCTTTCTGTATCGCGATATGCTTGAAGTGGGGCTGGATCTCTGGCTACACTAGCCATGACAGAAAAGTGGGCTTAGCTAATGAACTAATCTCCCACCTTAGGTTTTATTTTAAATTTTTTTTTACAGTAGCTTACCAGAGCCATGCGCCATGCAGCAAAACAGCAGGATTAACTGTAAAAACAGCACACAGGTAACAACGAATGGGAATGGGAAATGTTAACAGGAAAAAATTTAGTAATATGATGAAAAAATAACAACTGCATGCACTAAGCCTGAGGGTCATTTACATTAAGAGTAGCAGTAAGAAGAATCAGATTATGCACATACAATGTATACAACATTGGCAATTTACAGTGGGGCAAAAAAGTATTTGGTCAGCCACCAATTGTGCAAGTTCTCCCACTTAAAAAGATGAGGGAGGCCTGTAATTTTCATCATAGGTATGCCTCAATTATGAGAGACATAATGAGGAAAAAAAAAAAATCTATAAAATCACATTGTCTAATTTTTTAATAATTTATTTGCAAATTATGGTGGAAAATAAGTATTTGGTCACCTACAAACAAGCAAGATTTCTGGCTCTCACAGACCTGTCACCACTTCTTTAAGAGTCTCCTCTGTCCTCCACCTGTTACCTGTATTAAATGGCACCTGTTTGGACTTCTCAGGAAAAGACACCTTTCCACAACCCCAGTCACACTCCAAACTATACTATGGCCAAGACCAAAGAGCTGTCAAAGGACATCAGAAACAAAAGTGTAGACCTGCACCAGGCTGGGAAGACTAAATCTGCAACAGGCAAGCAGCTTGGTGTGAAGAAATCAACTGTGGGAGCAATTATTAGAAAATGGAAGACATACAAGACCACTGAAATTCTCCCTCGATCTGGGGCTCCCACGCAAGATCTCACCCCATGATGTCAAAATGATCACAAGAACGGTGAGCAAAAATCCCAGAACCACACAGGGGAACCTAATGAATAACCTGCAGAGAGCTAGGACCAAAGTAACAAAGGCTACCATCAGTACACACTACGCCGCCAGGGACTCAAATCATGCAGTGCCAGATGTCTCCCCTTGCTTAAGCCAGTACATGTTCAGGCCCGCCTGAAGTTTCCTAGAGAGCATTTGGATGATCCAGAAAAGTATTGGGAGAATGTCATATGGTCAGATGAAACCAAAGTAGAACTTTTTGGTAAAAACTCAACTCGTCGTGTTTGGAGGAGAAAGAATGCCAAGTTGCTTCCAAAGAACACCTTACCTACTGTGAAACATGGAAAAATCATGCTTTGTTTTTTTTTTCTGCTAAAGGACCAGGACAACTGATCCATGTAAAGGAAAGAATTAATGGGGCCATGTATCATGAGATATGCAGTGAAAACCTCCTTACATCAGCAAATGCATTGAAGATGAAACATGGCTGGGTCTTTCAGCATGACAAGGATCCCAAACACCTCCCAGGCAACAAAGGAGTGGCTTCGTAAGGTCCTGGAGTGGCCTAGCCAGGGTCCAGATCTGAACCCCATAGAAAACCTTTGGAGGGAGTTAAAAGTCTGTGTTGCCCAGCGACAGCCCCAAAACATCACTGCTCTAGAGGAGATCTGCATGGAGGAATGGGCCAAAATACCAGCAACAGTGTATGAAAACCTTGTGAAGAATTACAGAAAACGTTTGACCTCTGTCATTGCCAACAAAGGGTATAAAACAAAGTATTGAGATGAACTTTTGTCATTGACCAAATGCTTATTTTCCACCATAATTTGCATATATATTCTTTTTAAAAAATCAGAGTGTGTGATTTTATGGATTTTTTTTTTCTCATTATGTCGCTCATAGTTGAGGTATACCTATGATGAAAATTACAGGCCTCATCTGTTTAAGTGGGAGAACTTGCACAATTGGCTAAATATTTTGACTAAATACTTTTTTGCCCCACTTTACATTTAGATTTTTGCTCAGACTATTATGGGCAGATTAAATTGTTCTATAAAAAGTTACATCTACTGTTTATCACGTTGCATTAAAAGGGGCTGCTAGAAACACTTGGGTGTTACAGAGACAGCTGCTGAACACGCCTGTCTCCATAGAGATCAATATAGCGTGCATATTAATGACACAAGAGGAAAATCCTTTAGCATACAATAACTGCATGTTTATATTGTAGCTGCCATAAAACATCAACTGTATAAAGAGCCCTAGCACGTTAATCTTTTTACCTTACAGTTTGAGAAAATTCTGATCTTTGCTATAACTCTTAAATGAAATGACTCTCAGTATATCATGCACACTCAAGGCAAAAGTAGTACAGTATGTTAAGTCACAAAATGCAAATGTATATTAGGAAAAAAAAAAAATCAAAACAAGCATGGATCATGTAAAGCATGAAACCCCACTTCAGACACAATGCATATATAAAAGGAGATTTTTTAAACTTACCGTAAAATCTCTTTCTCGAAGGATCCATTGGGGAACACAGACAGTGGGTGTATCTTGCCATCTCCAGGAGGTGTGACACTATGGTGATAAAAAAAAAGTCAGCTCCTCCCGGCAGGATACACCCGCCTTCAGGCTCTGAGCTAGTCAGTTTAAGTTCCAGAGCAATAGGAGGAGACCAATAGGTCAAGGAAAAACCCAAAATTTTCCGAGAACCAGAAGAAAAAACAAAACTGAACACACCCCCAGACAGAGAACCAAGGAAAAACCCAAAAAAGGGCGGGAGCAATGTCCCCGTATGGATCCTTCGAGAAAGAGATTTTACGGTAAGTGTTAAAAAATCTCCTTATCTCTATCGGCTCCGTCGGGGAACACAGACAGTGGGACGTACCAAAGCCGTCCCTTGGGTGGGCAGATAAGTAATCAGGCAGACAGCCGATCCACTGCCGTCTGCAACACTTTACGCCCCAGGTTAGCATCAGCCGATGCGAAAGTATGAACCCGGTAAAACCTCGAGAAAGTGTGCAAAGACGACCAGGTAGCCGCCTTGCAAATCTGCGAGGCCGATGCTCTATTCTGGAGAGCCCAGGATGCCCCAACAGAACGTGTGGAATGAGCCACAACCCTGAAAGGAGGAATCTTCCTCTTACAGCGATAGGCTTCTGAAATGGCGGACTGAATCCACCTAGAAATGGTGGCCTTGGAAGCAGGTTGTCCCTTGCGATGACCTTCCGTAAGGACGAAAAAGGAATCACACTGACGAAACTAAGAAGTGATGGAGAGATAAGACCGAACAGCCCGAACCACGTCCAGCCTGTGCAGTAAGTGCTCCTTAGGATGAGAAGGAGCCGGGCAAACTGACGGGAGGACAATATCCTCATTGAGATGAAAGGCAGAGACCACCTTAGGTAAAAAGGAAGGGTCTGGCCAGAAAACAACCTTGTCCTGGTGGATCACCAGAAATGGAGAACGTCAGGAAAGGGCTGCCAATTCAGACACCCTCTGGATGGAGGTGATAGCCACCAGAAACGCCACTTTCCAAGAAAGGAGGCGGAGAGACACCTCTCTAAGGGGCTCAAAGGGTGCACCCTGGAGGGCACTCAGAACCAAATTAAGGAGGAACAGCGTGTGCCACTCCTTGAAGGAAGGTCCGGACATGAGGATTAGAAGCCAGGGGCCGCTGGAGAAGAACAGTAAGGGCTGAAACCTGACCCTTAAGGGAACTGAGAGACAACCCCAGTTCCAACCCCGACTGCAAAAAGGAGAGAAGACAGGGAACAGAGAAGGTCATCGGGGAGAAGTCCTGTGCTTCACACCAACGAAAATAAGACCTCCAAGTACGGTGGTAGATCCTTGCGGAGGAGGGCTTACGAGCTTTGAGCATGGTGCGAATGACTTTAAAGAGAACCCGTGGGCCCTCAAATCCGCTGTCTCAACCGCCACGCCGTCAAATGCAGCGACTGTAAATTGGGGTGGCAAAGAGGACCCTGAGAGAGCAGGTCCGAACGGAGAGGAAGGCACAGTGGAGTGTCGTCCAGGAGCCTGACTACGTCGGCGTACCACGATCTTCGGGGCCAATCCCGAGCTACCAGAATGGTGGGAACGTCCTCTGCCTTGAGCTTCCTCAGCACCCTGGGAAGGAGCGGAAGAGGAGGGAACAGATAGGGTAGGGCAAACCCCGCCCAAGGAATCACTAGGGCGTCCACGGCCAGAGCCTGAGGGTCCCAGGACTTGGACACAAACGGAAGGATCTTCTGATTGTGCCGGGACACGAAGAGGTCCACGTCCGGAATGCCCCAGAGGTCGCAGAGTTGCGTGAAGACCTCTGGATGTAGAGACCACTCGCCGGGGTCGGGTGAGGACCGACTGAGGAAGTCCGCTTCCCAGTTGAGCACCCCCGGGATGTGAATCTCCGAAATGGTCGGAACCTTGCTCTCCGCCCAGGAGAGAATCTTTGTCACCTCGGCCATGGCTGCCGAGCTGCGACAATTTATGTACGCCACGGCCGTGGCATTGTCCAACAGAACGCGGACAGGACGGGACTGAAGATGGGACTCCCAATGAAGAAGACAAAGAAGAATCGCCCGTAATTCCAATATGTTTATCGGAAGAAGGGTCTCCTGGGGAGACCAGAGTCCCTGAATCGTCCAATCCCTGAACACGCCGCCCCAACCCGACAGGCTGGCATCCGTTGTAACAACCTGCCAGTGAAGGGGAAGAAACGACCGCCCTAGGAGAAGAAGGGGGGAGCGGAGCCACCAGAGCAGAGACTGATGGACCCTGCGAGGGAGAACAATCTGATGATCGAGGGACAGAGGAGACCTGTTCCATCGGGAGAGAATCGCCAGTTGAAGG
This sequence comes from Hyla sarda, assembly GCF_029499605.1. Lineage (NCBI taxonomy): Eukaryota > Metazoa > Chordata > Amphibia > Anura > Hylidae > Hyla > Hyla sarda. The sequence continues at coordinate 103,952,660 of NC_079197.1, read as the reverse complement.
GGGCGGTAATGAAACTGGGCAAAAGGTACGGCCTCCATAGTTGCCACCATCCGACCCAGGACTTCCATACAAGTGTGGATGGAGACTGATACCTGGGTCCGAAGGGAGCGGACCCCCGACCGGAGCGCCAGACGTTTGTCCGGCAGAAGACGAATTCGGGCAGAGGCCGTGTCGAAGTGAAGTCCCAGGAAGGTTAGAGACTGGGTAGGACGGAGGACTGACTTGTCCTGGTTGACCATCCACCCGAAGAGAGTCAGAGTGTGGAGAGTGACGTCCAGATTCTCCAGAGTCTGGGCTCTGGTTGGAGCCTTGATGAGAAGGTTGTCCAGATAGGGTATCACCGAGATTCCCCTCGACCGTAACAGGCCCATCACCGGCGCAAGGACCTTTGTAAAGACCCGAGGAGCCGTGGCTAGACCGAAGGGGAGGGCTACAAATTGAAAGTGCCCCTCCGGGACCGCAAAGCGGAGGTACCGATGATGGCCCGGAAATATTGGCACATGGATGTAGGCATCTTTGATGTCCACCGATTAAAGGAACTCCCCTTGTTCCAGGGACGCCACCACCGAACAGAGAGATTCCATTCGGATGTGGCGGATGAGAAGATGATGGTTGAGACGCTTGAGGTCCAAAATTGGGAGCACAGAACCGTCCTTCTTGGGGACCACAAAAATATTTGAATAGAAACCGGGGAGCCCGGGAGCGAAAAAGCGATCCCTCGGAAGGGATGCAAATTCGATCCGGTAACCGTTGGACACCACATCTCTGACCCAAGAGTCTTGAATGTGAGAGGTCCAAATGTCTCGAAAAAGCAAGAGATGACCTCTCACCCATACTGGGACAGGGAAGAAACCCAGGCTGGGGGAGCAGTGGAGCAGGCAGGGCAAGTGGGCTCAGCAGAGCCAGACATCTCGGTATTACAGTGATAGTAAGTCACTGAAGTTCCAGGTCTCTGTTTAGAGGGAGGAACAGCTCTGGGTACGGACATAATGTGGGGGGAAAAAAAAAAAAAGGGAGATAGGAACTTTCTCACCCTAGTCTGTGCCCCCTGTCAGCTGCAGTGAGGAAACTCGCTCTGTGCAGCTAGAGAGAGTGAAACAGGCCAGCCAATAGGAAGAGAGGGGCGTGCCTGAAGCAAGACACTAAGGAACTGACCCCTTCCTACTGAAAATCGCGCCCACGGCGCTGATTGGAGGCTGCTTCGCGCCTCTGAGCGCTCCCAGCCCTGTGGGCAGAGCTACAGACCGGCCAAAGAGAACTGTCATGGCGCCCACTCCTTGTCCCGAGCGCACCTGTCGGCCGCTTGTGCGCTCGGGGGAATAGAGCGGACGGCCAAGTGCTGGCACAGACTGCCGGAGAAAAGAAAGTAAGCTGGCGCAGAAGCGCCCGGCTCATAGCAGCGCCGCGGCTGTCAGCCGCGTATAAGGCGCTGCTGGCAAAGTGAAAGTAAGCCAGCACTGAGAGCGCCCGGCCCGGGACAGCGCCGCGGCTGACAGCCGCATATAAGGCGCTGTGGACGAAGTAACATCAAGTACACACACACACACACACACAAGTGAAGTGCCGGGAATAAGGCGCTGTGGATGTAGTCACACCAAGCACACACACATAAGTGAAGTGCCCCATATAAGATGTCCCTTCAGGTGCCACTGCTCCCCCAAAGTAAAGTGCAGCCCCTGTAAGCCAGCCCCAAAACCTGAAGGTGGGCCAAAACAGGGGGTCTCCAGAGGTTGCGAGTCCGTACCTATGGAGAAAAAGGGGAAAGTACTTACCTCAGTCAGAAGAACTTACCTAATGGAGTCTTCAGTGAAGTCTTCAGTCAGCTTTAGTTACCTGCATCACGCCTGGCTGCTATGCGCGAGCGAGACGAGCAGGGAAATAGGGCGACCCGGACCCATGAGGTACCAACCCAAGCGCTGACCGTTGGCGAGGGGGGGGGGGGGGGGGGGGGGTTAACAGCGCATATACGCAATGTCTGTGCCCCCTTACTCGCAATGGGGAAATGGGAACAGCAGTCCCTGAGTCCCCACCTGAAAACAGAAAGGAAAAGGAATAAAAAACTAACACGACCCTAACTAGGAAAACAAAAAAATCAGAAGACCTGGTCTGGAGCAATCCAGACCACGTCCACCTCCTTCAGACACTAAGCTTAAACTGACTAGCTCAGAGCCTGAAGGCGGGTGTGTCCTGCCGGGAGGAGCTGACTTTTTTATCACCATAGTGTCACACCTCCTAGAGACAGCAAGATACACCCACTGTCTGTGTCCCCCAATGGAGCCGATAGAGAAATATCACTTTTAACCAATACATGCAATGATACAGTTCTATACTGATGTAGAAGAATGACAAACAGCATGAATAATTGGTAATCAAACTTAGTCACTGGATCCTTCCAACAAATGGCAGGATCTGACAGTCATGTGTGTATAAAGGTCTCTGTTCTGCAGCAGCCGGCAAAATGCGAATGGCTGGGTAAACAGGTCACTGTTTTTTATCTATCGTATAGTACAGTACAAGTTGTACACTGCATGTTCAGGAATAGTGGTATCGCTAGGGCAGGCCATATTTTTCCAGATAAATTATAGTATTTGAGCACAAAAAGCTGCAATGTGTTATTAAGAGTGTGTGACCCAAGACAAGACAAGTATCCCACTTTGACATTTCATAGTATGTGTTTATATATGTATTGAAAATTTGATATAATTTCAGCTTTTTGTGTTATCTCCCAACTAAAGTTCACTTTCCTCTGTTGATTGCAGCAGATGTAAGGCAACTACCTTACAGATTAAAATAAAAGTAATATCTGTAGGGGAATCTTGATAGAATTGTTTAGAGAGTGATCTTGTGAAGATTTCAGTTGCAGATAATACAAATTTTAATATGGAATAGTACGAGTTCTATCCTTTTTAATGATTAATGATAAGTTGTGTAAACATCTGCTCTGGGAATTCAGTTTTTTGTTTGGATTGAAAGCACCAGAAAACTGATATTCAAGCTGTAACAGATTCAACACACCATGGACCCATGGCTCCAGATGGACTCTACTGACTTATAATGGTGTCCACCAGGTTCTGTGTTGTCTATCATTTTGACCGGAAGAATAACACTGCAGTCTGTGCCATTTCTCCCATCAAGTATGACAAAATCTGTAAAGGATGCTTGAACAGAGCCTCTAACATGTGCCAAACCTCTAAGTCTCTTTTCACATATTTGTCAATTCAGCAAAGTATCATTATTTTCATTTACTGGGGAGGGCTTTGCATTGGAAAATCTTTTTTTTTCTGTAGAAAAAATGAGATATGTTAAATAGAGAGCCAAAAAAGGTATACTATTTGATGCCATACAGCATTTAACAAAAAAAAAAAACACACACAAAGCAACGGAAGTGAACACATTTTAGAGTGGGCTCACGCATAGTGTATATGCTGCTTATTTGACCCAGCAGGAAGCCCACCAGGCAGCAGGAAATACGCAGCATATTTTGCCATGAGCAGACGCAAAGTTTCTCCGCTGCATTTCCTGCAGAACCCAATACACAGTGTATATGCTATGTTTGACCCTACTCTAAAATATAAACCTACATTTCAGTTAAATAGAGCAGTCATGATATGTATTTGTTCAAGGGAAGATGTTAAACTTGAGATGTATTTGTTTAATGGAAACAGAAAAACGTGGTGTGAAAAAGAGAATAAATGAATCAAAGTGGTGTGATCTACGAGTCCAGCTCCTTTAGTCAGTCAAAATGATACAGATGGGCTCTCCAGCTGGGTAGGTCTTCACATCATGAATGAGCTTAAAAGGGTACTCCACCCCTAGACATCTTATGCCCTATCCAAAGGATAGGGCATAAGATGTATGACCGCGGGGGGGGGGGGGGGGGGGGGGGGTCCCGCCGCTGGGGACCCCCCGTGATCTCTCCTGCTGCACCCCCGTACATCAGCAATCTGGAGCTAAGTTCGCTCTGTGGCTGATGACGGGCAATACAGGGGATGGGGTATGGTGATGTCACGGCCCTACCCCCTTCATGACATCACGCCCCTTCAATCGAAGCCTATGGAAGGGGGCTTGACGGCCACCACGCCCCCTCCCATAGACTTGCATTGAAGGGGGCAGGGCCGTGACATCACAATACCCAGTCCCCTGTATCGCCCGTCATCAGCCAGGGAGCAAACATAGCTCCAGGCTGCTTATGTACAGGGGTGCAGAAGGAGAGATCACAGGGGTCACCAGCGGCGGGACCCTCGCGGTCAGACATCTTACCCCTTATCCTTTGGATAGGGGATAAGATGTCTAGGGGCAGTGTGCGCCTTTAACCCATGACTAAAATGATGATTCTTTTTGCTCCATCACTTCACAATAAGTAGTTCATGCTAGTCCCCAGCATACCTTCCACCATTAATTGCCATTTATTGGCAGCATGGCATGTTTGACCTGACATGCATTTCTTTACAACTCTGAGCAGGCAGTCTGCTACCTGATCCAGATACCAGTCTACTGCCTCAACGAGTAGATTGAGGACATTTACCAATATGCTAATGGGGAAGGGCTGAATGATGCTGAATCTGCCTCTGTTATCAGTATTTCAAGTTGTTGGCATGCTATGACTGTGGCTGGTGCACCAGCATCTAAACACTTACTAAAACATTACCTCATGACAGCAAGACAGGAATGTATTATCTTTGGTTGCTGGGTTGAGCTGGGAGATAGTGTTTCTAGATGACAATTCTGCAGAGTATATAGTTGTTATAGCCTTTATAACTAACTACAACAGTCTGTACAGAACACATTTCCAAGAAACCATAGAGAAATATTCATGTCAACATTCATATGCTATATACAGTACAAGCACATACACATCCACTTGTAGCAGAGCAGTTTGTCATTTGGCAGCTCATCATATGTCATCTGTGGTTTTACACCGGAATGCAGGTTAACCTACTGCATCAAAGAAACTAAGTCATCAAATTGTACAAACTATTCAGGAATCAAATAGAAAATTCTAAAGGATGGTATACACATTAAACTGGCAGTGTTAGTGTGACACAAGCATTGGTTTACTTACTTTTTTCTCTCCTTTTCTCGTTTTAGGGTCTGTGATCCACCTGCCTGTTGTGCCTGGGACTGGAGCAGTTCTGTTGCAGTCTTCCGCTTTTTAAATTCATTTACTTCATCTTCCAAGGTTTTCTTCTTGTCTTCTAGTTTTTTCTTTTCGTCTTGATGTAGTTTTTTCAGACGGTCAAACTTCTCATGAAGCTTCAAAAACAAAAAATATTTCTCAAATCACAATATTTCTTTCAGGATAATTCATTCTCTTTAGGTCTTAGGCTTAGACCACAATGTGTGGAGAATCTGTGTTGCAGTTATATGTAGTGATACCAGCAAAAAGTTATACAGTCATATACCAGAGTAGACCCCTGGCAAGCCCATTATTGACAGAACAAACTGTAATTTACTTATAACGGAATTCTGGCCATTTCCTTAACGTATACTTCACTAGACTCCAAAGGATAGTGGACCATGCATTTGAGTCCTGCAAAATATATAAGTTCAGGAAATAGTCCAAGCTGCTTCATCACTAGATTATGTTTGGTCTGTTGTTGGGCCTGTGATGAATTAAGGTGTAATCGCCTTAGCTTTACTGAGGCAATGAACATGCGTCCAAAGCTTCTATATACAAGTCTGTCTGTCTGCTCAAAATGTAAAAAAAAAAAAAAAAAAAAGACTTCAGGACAGGATAATCTTCTCATAGGTGGTTTGGGGATACTAAACCCCAGCTGCATGGTGACACGCTAGTGGTTTAGTGTACGAAAAAATAGCAATTGGTTCTATTTAAGATTGAGGCTTTGTTCACACGGCAGAATTTCTGCACAGAATTTTGCATTAATTTATAGCCAATTAACTTCAATGGTATAACTGCAGCAGAAATTCTGCTATGTGAATGGGACAGCGGAATCCCATTGAAGTGTATTGCCTATAAATTCATGCAGAATTCCATGCAGAAATGCTGGCGTGTGAACATAGCCTAAGTGGGAACAGGGAAGACTAGACCAATGGATGCTCACTGATGGTATATCAACTAAAGTCATCCAACTAGAACATATTCCTATACATAATCATCACATAAAAGTCATATCTTTAAATGTGTGATCTTCTGCTTGCTAATGGAACAATATGGATCTTTTCATGTATACAAATCAGCAGCAGTTGCCCACAGGGCAGAGCAGATGACCTTAACTGCCCTAAAATGCAGGAGGAGGACACAAGAGGCAATAAGTGATGGAAATGGGGCACTTGCTGCTTTTAACCCCTAACTGTGCTGAAATTAGTCACACTATATGAAACTATCCAACAGATTTCATTTTAATATGCACACATGGTTACACTGTGGTATTTTACTTGGAAAGTCAATAGCAGATGCATGCATCTGAATAATGGGCTATAAGGATTTAACAATAGCTTTGGGATCAGTATGTAAGCTCCTACTATACTGTAGGCCACAGAGAAACAAAAAGGTAAAATACCTGAAAGAGCCAGTGTGTGTTCATATAATACCTGACATGCAAATGTGCATAGACAGCTTATAATGCATTAGTTATACTCATTTATGGAGACAAAAGGGAAACAGATTAAGAGGTTTACTTAAATGGCTTATGCCAAGATAAACATGGTGGGAGTTAAAAATGTTCCTGGACACTGTGGGAACCTAAAGATTCTCCTCTGTCAATACATAATTAAACGCAGTCCTAAAAAAAAAAAAAATTACCAAAAGTGAAATCCACTCCCAAAATAAAATAAGAACACATCAGATATTAAGGGTTATTCCATGCTAATGAAGTGTGACTAAACAATCTGATGGTGGTTTGGCATACAAGACTGCAGTGCTACATCTTTAGTAACACAAACAAAATCTTACATGTACTGTGAATCCATAAATAGGCTACTATTAACCCTTTAACTACAATGGACGTAAATGTACGTCATGGTGCCGTGGTACTTAATGCACCATGACGTATATTTAATCCCTCAGATGCAGTGATCCATACAGATCACGGCATCTGCGGCAGCGCGGTACTTTGAATGGATGATCGGATCGCCCACAGCGCTGCCGTGGGGATCCAATTATCCAGCATGGCAGCCGGAGGCCCCCTTACCTGCCTCCGGCTGTCTCTCGGGGTGTTCTTCTCTGGTCTGAGATCAAGCAGACCAGAGCAGAAGATCACCGATAATACTGAGCAGTGCTATGATTGCTATAAATAGTCCCCTATGGGGACTATTAAAAGTAAAATTAAAAAGTAAAAAAAAAAAGTGAAAAATACCCTCCCCCAATAAAAAACTTAAGTCTGTTTTTCACATTTTACCCCCAAAAAAGCGTAAAAAAAAAATAAAAAATGAATACACATATTTGGTATCGCCGTGTGCATAAAAGTCTGAAATATTAAAATATATTGTTAATTATCCTGTACGGTGAACGGCGTAATCGTAAAAAATTAAAGTCCAAAATTGCTGCTTTGTCGTCACATTTTATTCCCAAAAAAATGTATAAAAAATTTACAAAAAGTAATACCTAAGCAAAAGTGGAACTGATAAAAACTACAGATCATGGTGCAAAAAATTTGCCCTCATACCGCCCCATATACGGAAAAATTAGAAAGTTATAGGTGGCCAAAATAGGGCAATTTCAAACATACTATTTTTGTTAGAATGGTTTGAGAGTCGGTACAATTATAGAAAAGCATATAACATGGGTATCATTTGAATCGTATTGACCCACAGAATAAAGATAACATGTCATTTTTACCGGAAAGTGCACAGTGTGAAAACAAAACCTTCCAAAATTTGCTAAATTGCGGTTTTCTTTTCAATTTTCCCACATAAATAATATTTGTTTGGTTGCGCCGTCATTTTTATGGTAAAATAAGTGATGTCATTACAAAGTAGAATTGGTGATGCAAAAAACAAGCCCTCATATGGGTCTGTGGATGGAAATATTAAAAAAAAAAAAAAAAAACAGTTAGGATTTTTAGAAGGCGAGGAGGAAAAAACGAAAATGCAAAAATAAAATTGGTCTGGTCCTTAAGGGGTTAAAGGAACACGAACCCTAAAAATAAATGGTAAAAGCAAACAGGGGATACACTTGTTCTGTATTCCAGTCTGCAACATTTTCTGTATATTCCTGAAACAGTCTTGTAGAAATACTGCAGATGGCACAAGGTTAATTTCCTTCGGATCTCTCCTATTTTCGTCTGAGTAACAGCTGAAGGGGTGTGGCTTAGACTAGAGGCGGAGTTTATCATTGTGTCCTACAGCTTACATGGAAGAGCAGGAAGGCTCCTGCAAGTGGTCTCACAGGCACACACAGGGCAGTGAGGGAAAGGAGGATAATATGGATGATCTCCTGGGTCAAAGAGATAAGATTTCCTTATACATATTTTCAGCTTTAATTTGATTATGAGAAAAAAAAAAAATAAAAAAAAAGAATAAACAGAATAAAAAGAAAGGAGAAAAAGGAGAGCAAGTGCTGGGATTTTTTTTAATGAATTTCTGTGTTAAGTATACCTTTAACAGAACTAATTCAGCATTTAGTCTATAGGTAGAAAAAATAATAAGAGGTTGAACAAAATCCTAAAACATGAAAATATTTAAAATGTTAAGAATTGGATACCTTCATGGCGGTGGGGGGGAGTTGTTGTTAACGGAGAACTACGGGATTGAAAAATTTATCCCCCATCCTAAGGATAGGGGATAAGTTTCAGATTGCGGGGGTTCGACCGCTGGGGCCCCCAGCGATCATCTGCACGGGGCCCCGGCTCTCTGGAGGCAGCGGCCGACACGCCCCCTCCATACACTGCTATGGGAGAGCCGGAAATTGCCGAAGGCAGCGCTTCGGCTCTCCCATAGCAGTAAATGGAGGGCGCGTGTCAGCCGCCGCCTCGTGCGGTGGTCGACACACGCTCTATATGCAGAGAGCCGCGGCCCCGTACGGGAGATCGTGGGGGGCCCCAGTGGTCGGACCCCCTGCGATCTGAAACTTATCCCCTATCCTTAGGATAGGGGATAACATTTTCCATCCCGTAGTTCTCCTTTAAAGTGTGTTTTTTCTGTTTTGTATGCTGTACAGAAAACAAAAAAACTTAACAAAACTTTGATTTAAAAAAATAAATAAACAAAGGAATTGGATACCTCTTTTTCAGCTTCCTTCAATTCCGCCTCCTTCTCTTTTACCCTTTGAACAAACATTTGTCTCATTTCTTCCTCTTTCTTCTGCAGCTCTCCTAAAAATTCATTCCTTTTTGCTTCATAAGTCTCCTGCAAGCTAAATACAACCGTAAGAATGATTTTGTGGTACATACCTATTAGCTGGTTTAAGGCATACACTACTCCTTTCATGTATGTACTTTGTATTGAACAGCCATCCACTGAGTAGTTTCAACAGTTCTTCACATAATGCAATGTCAATAGACCGTCCATTGCATTGGAGGCTTTAACATCTCTAATGACTTTCTGGGCCCTCCTTTTTATATGAAGTTCCAATCCCTCCACCTAAACATCAGTTGATTTTAAAGGGAAATTATAGAAAATATGGACCAAACGACTGTGTGAGCACTTAAAGGAGTACTCCAGCAATAAACATCTTATCCCCTATCAAGAGGATAGGGGATAAGATGTTAGATCACAGGGATCCCGCTGCTGGGGTCCCCCGCGATCTCTCCAGCAGCACCCCCGTTTTTCAGCTGCCCAGCGCGAGGATCGCTCTGTGGCCGATGACGGGAGGTGCAGGGGAGGGAGTATTGTGACGTCATGGCTCCGCCTCCTCGTGAAGTCACACCCCCTCCCATAGACTGGGAGGCCACAGGGGGTTCTGAAAAACGGGGGTGCTGCAGGGGAGATCGCGGGGGTCCCCAGCGGCGTGATCCCCGCAATCTAACATCTTATCCCCTATCCTTTTGATAGGGGATAAGAGGTTTAGCACCAGAGTACCCCTTTAGCGTTAAGCTGACAGTCAACTCAATGAAGTGATCCCAGCCTAGCAAAAAAGGATTTCCTACTTAATGGGAACTGTTGATATTAGTTAGCTAATACACTGCTACTACGTTAAACCACATTTGCAGCTCATTTATTCTGTGTAACTACACAATAATAAAAAAAATTTAAAAATTAAAAAAAGATTATTCTGACCATAAATCAGAGCTATACTAAGAACAAGGATCAACCTAAAATGTTAATGGGCAAAGACGTGAAAGAAGCCTACCTATCCTACAAGAAACAATTACCTAAAAGGTTTGCTGTCAGGGTCAGTGTCTTCGAATCCCATTTCCTCTAGCTTGCATCTTCTGTATAACTCATAATGACGTGTGTGTGTTTGCTCCCGCAGATCTTCCATGTTCACCCGTATAAGCATTTCTCTCAACTTGACAAAGTCACAATGCGTCTCGTTCTCAACTAACAAAAAAATGAGAGAAGTTAAAGTCACCATGTAAAAATTTTAGGAGTCTCTATTGTTGGTCTACAGCAAAAATTTATGACAAAAACATGATATTTATAGCTTCAGTATTTTTGAAAATGAAAATATTGTTATATAGATTAGCATGTGCAGGATTACAGTCCTAGCAACAGTGGATAATAGTTGGTTGGAGTGTCATTGGTAACACAAACATCAGAGGAAAATACCTTGTACAGTTCCCCATGGGTACTGCCGAACCTTCATCATTTTGTTTCCTATTTTGGCTTCCTCTGTACTTCCAACCACAGCAAATGGTAGGTGAGCCTGTCAAATAAAATATATAGGATAGTTAATGAAATGTATAAGTACTCAAAGGGTTCTCAGGATTTTTGTAAACTGTTCTGGAATTACACAATAAACAGTATCTTCTGTGGTAATTTAGTCCCTAAAAAAATATCACATCCCTCAACCAATATACAGTACAAGCCAAGTGTATGTCAATATCTGCCAGAGAAATGTATTAAGACCAGCCTTCACTAAGCTCCACCCATTTTTTTAATGGCCTGCATATAGCAAGATTGAAAAGCACAAATCTTTGCTCCAACATTTTCAATTACTTTTCCGCCACAAAAATAGTGCAAAGCTGATAAATGTCCCCCAACATATGTATCAAAAATGACATGACACGATCTAGACTGTCTGCGCTTTGCAATGTGTGCAGATTGTAGTGAATTTGCATGTTTAAAATTGGAAGACATTTTTGTGGGTTCAATAAAATAATTTGTTAATTTAAAAATTAAAATTAAAAATAACACTTACATTCATTGTTCCATTTATTTCTGCCACAGTCTCATCATCAGTTGGAAACTGATAAATCTGCACTCCATTACTAACAAGCTCACTTGTGATTTTTATCTTGAATTTTGTCAGCTCACTCTTTGAAACCGCATCTGACTTTGCAATAATTGGAATAATATTAACCTGCACAATGGAAAAACACAATTCACTAAATCAAAAAATATTTTAACATTTCTCATCCTATACAATCTGTAGCATGTTTAGGACTACATTTCAGCCCATGTATATGACATATAATAGTAAAGTGGCCAACTCATCATCCATATCAAACTCCATATCACCAATTTCATGACAACCACTAATACTGAGGATGTTTTACCTGGTTCGTAGACCACTCGGTCTCTTAAAGGGGTACTCCGGTGGAAAACTTTATTTTTGTTTTTTTAAATCAACTGGTGCCAGAAAGTTAAACAGATTTGTAAATTACTTCTATTAAAAAATCTTAATCCTTCCATTACTTATTAGTTGCTGAATACTAGAGGAAATTCTATTCTTTTTGGAACACAGAGCTCTCTGCTGAAATCATGACTACAGTGCTCTCTGCTGACATCTCTGTCCATTTTAGGAAATGACCAGAGCAGCAAATGTTTGTTATGGGGATTTTCTCCTACTCTGGACAGTTCTTAAAATGGACAGAGATGTCACAGAGAGCACTGTGGTCATGATGTCAGCAGAGAGCTCTGTGTTCCAAAAAGAAAATAATTTACTCAGTATTCAGCAGCTAATAAGTACTGGAAGGATTAAGATTTTTTAACAGAAGTAATATACAAATCTGTTTAACTTTCTGGCACCAGTTGATTTAAAAAAAAAAAAAAAAAAAAAAAAAGTCACCCCTTTCAGTTATAAGGATGTTTTAAATGTGTTTCAAAGAAAGCAGGTTAAACGCAGTGGCTGGAAGAAGAGTCATGTGACATGAAACGGACGGTGCCTTGCCCCCGCCCCACTCTCCCATAGAGTGTCAGCAAGATATTCTGATGTTTGCTTAAGCATACTTCAATAAACCATCGGTTTCAAGACGTCAGTTTTGGTGAGTTGTCATGTCTCTTCTGTTACTTTTAGGTTGATTACCAGGTTAAAAACACACTGCTTTCATGCTACAGCAATAAAAGCAGATCTGTTCTGACAATATACTGTGATATGTAAAGACAACATAATGTGATCATAAAACTCTACAGAGATTATGTGTAATAACCGACAAGAAAGTATAGCGGCTTCTTGTATTTATGAAGAGAGCCCTCCCTAAGCCTCCTCCCACCCTCCTTACCCATGACTGACAAACTGATTTGGGATGCATGATTTGGGCATACTGCAGCCAGACTGGGCGAAACAACTTAAAACCGGCTGCTGCCATAACCCCTCCATACTCCATTAATTTTAATGAGCCGGAGTCCGCTATTGACTGCTCACTTTTGAACCATATCTTCTTTTGTCTGACTGATAGAGCAGCAGATTATGGTTTTCAGTTTAGCAACCATAAGGGGGGGATACGGTCCAAAAAGGACTCCCTCTGGCTCATTGAAATGAACTGGGTACGGTGTGGTCCGGTGGCAATACAGCAAGGCCGTTTTTTAAATTCAACTGTCTGATTCCATTGCCGCACCCATAAATTGTGATGTGAATGCAGCCCTATATATACACACACAATATATGGCAGTCAATTATTGGTATAAGAGTCAGGAAAAGATTGAGAGAGCATGTTGGTTGAGTAATGGCTGCATTAAAAAAAAATATATATATATTTTTTAAACTGCGGTATCTATTTCCCTCCACACTCTCTAGAGACTATCAGGCTGCTGTGTATATATGTAGTAGCCCACTGAGTTCCTAACTTTAAACAGTGCATAGTGAGAATTTAATGCATACATTCTACAGTATATGACCTTAACCTTACAATAAGTAACATTTATCAAAGTGGGTCAGGTTGTTTAATTTAGTGCATTTTAGACCCATGTCCTTCACACTACTTATTGGTCTGCTTAGTTTGACAACTATCTAAAGAAGAAGCAGCAATCTGATTGGTTGATAAATCTCCCCCCCCCCTCTAGAAATTATAATTTGTCAAATGTCTAGAAGTCTCCAGTTAAAGTTGACATACAAAATCTGGGTGACCGTATAAACACCACAGAGAAAACACAACTATCCGCTCAAGAGGTTCATATTAAGGTCTTACACAAAATGCACAAAGACAACAAAAGCTAAATCCAACGCAACAACATCAGGATCTAAGAAGATCTCCAACTAAAGCTACAGAAATTAAATACCCCAATTGTGAGAGTTGACAAGTCCACCATCAGAATTACAAATACCAAAAAACTGGGATAGATGTGCAAACTAAATAAAACGTAGCCTTTATTAGATATGCAATAAAAGGTAAAAATTAGTGCACGATTGTGCATATATACAAAGCAACAGTGTGCAAACCAGTCCACCAGTTGCCTCCTCTATCTGCAATGACCAGTACCTAAAATGTTGAGACAGAGTCATACATAGTATGGCGGAGTAACTGACAACCTACTCTCCATGGGGGAGATTTATCAAAACCTGTGCAAAGGAAAAGTTGCCCATAGCAACCAATCAGATTGCTTCTTTCATTTTGCAGAGGCCTTGTTTAACATGAAAGAAGCGAGCTGATTGGTTGCTATGGGCAACTGGGCAACTTTCCCTCTGCACAGGTTTTGATAAATCTCCCCCCATGTCAGGGACAATCAACACAATGGTAAGTGCTGTCCCTATTAACTCCTGTATAACCCTATAGGGGTGCATAGAGGAGGACCCCCAAGTCTGGCCCTATTGTTTCCTCTCTTCTAGCTGTTTGACACGTGACTGGGGCACTTGCCCTAGAAAGGGCAACCCCATGTCCCAGGTACCTGACCCTACTCTGAACAGACCCTACTCACATTTACAAAAATGCAATAGTGCAAAATGTAGCCTTATAAAGTGCATACAATGTAGTAAGGTGCTTATATAAAGTGCATAAGTATTAGCGAGTAGGGGACAGATCACCATAAAAATAATATAAAATAGCATGTACTGGTTGGTATGGCATATATGGTATCAGTATAATCCATAATTAATAAATGGAACCGTGTCTCTGACGCTGCCTTTCCCCACTGTAGTGTATCATCAGGAAGACTGTTCACTTGTCCATAAGCAAAGAGGCACTGCCCCAAAAGTACTAATATTGATGTACAAACACAGATCTTCATTCATCTTCTGTATTTGTGCTTTGATGACCCGGTCTTTTGATTGCTCTGCACCACCAGCAGACTATTCTCAGCTCCCATTCATCACTACCGAGCATACTAACAGAGCTATTGTGCTCCTATTAGAAGTGCCAGACAAACTTTCTCTACTTTCATATTTCAACTAATATTAATGCGATTTGCCACTTTGACTACTACAATATAAAAGAAGAAACTATGTGCCGTGCTAGAAATGATTTATTGACCAATATGGAACCCACCAACAACTTCTCTCCAAACCAATCTAGTCTAAACTGGTGCACAGGAGCTCCTTGCACCCTTTGCTTAGCCTACTTCAAGAATGTAAAATTCCCTACAGCCAGGAATATCACTTTTCAGTTTGAAGTAAGCAAATGATGAAATATGTACAAGGAATTAAATTGTGCTCTTTTGGATTTTCTTCATCCTTTGCACCTGTCAACCACTCATCTCCCTGGACTGCCCTTCCCACACTTCTATATGGACCAAATAGGGAAATGTTTCCCAGCCGGCATGCCTCCAGCTACTGCAAAACTATACCTCCAAGCATTATGAGAGTTGGCGTATTGCAACAGCTAGAAGCACACTGGTTGGGAAACACCAATATACATAAAAAATTTACCCCATCTTCCTTTGGATTGATTGATGATTTAATCGCCTGCACCATTTTTACAATGGGGTTTACCAAGTGCTGCCATATGACCTTTGTCTCTTATGATGTATTATACTGCATTGATTTATTTTAATATGTTACTCATGTAACTACACCTACCATTACCGGCCCCCTTGAATCTCCTATATCCTTTTTTTTCTGGTGTGCACTTTAATTGGATTTTTTGCAGATTTATGGAATAAACATACACTGTACTCTTAGTTAACATAACCACTTAATATATGGTTCTGCATGAAATTTAGGAATGGTTGTGCATTGCAATGATCAGATCTTAGAGATACAAACCTTGCTGTCCAGTTTCTTCATAGTCACCAGGTCCAGAGACTTTAAGGAGTGTCCAGTAGGTGCAATAAAGTAGAGGCATGCATGTATACGGGAATCATGATAATTATGAAGAACTCTCTTAATCTTGAGTTCTTCTTGCAAGTATGCCTCAAACTGGGAGTCAATGAAGTCGACAATGGGCTTGTAACTTTAAAAAAACAAACAAAAATAATTGTTTAAACTGTGGTATAAAATATAAGAAAGCTAACTAAAACAATACTTACTAATTGGAAACACAGAAATCCTCTGGGTACAGAACACATCTTACAAAATGGTCATTACACCACGTGCAATAAACTGTTAAATACTGAATTCATATGCATCTGTGTAAAAACCTTATTTTAGAACTGGCACATGAAAAATCAGTCTATGGGTACGTTACACTCTAGTAACTAGCAACAGGATTCCTGCTGTTCAGTGGCGTAACTATAGAGGTCGCAAAGGTTGCAATTGCGACTGAGCCCCATAACCAGGGGGTCCGTAGGGCCCCCCGCCACTGAACTTTACCATGTCTCCTCCTTGCTGCATCGCTGGGCACACAGACCTATCGATGCAGCTCTGGAAAGCCACTCACCCATGTTGAGGCTCAGCCCCCAACAGTCTTTTCACCCCCTTCTGCCTGCAGTGGGAGTCTAGAAGGAGAGGAGGAGGGGCAGGGCACACAAGGTCCAGGAAGTGGAAAATCCCCCCTGCTCCTCCCCCTCTAATCTATGCCCAGGATGAGGGGCCCCAGGGAAATTTTTTTTGCATCAGGGCCCTGTCACTGTTTGTTACCCTACCATTCATTTGAATGGGTCTGCAGGCAGTCTGCAAATCTGACACTATTGTAGACTGACCACAGACCCAATGGTAGCGTAATTCGCAGAAGGAAACCCGCTGCTAATTACAAGCATATGAACGGACCGATACTCACATCATGCACTCACATCATGATACTCACATCATGCACATGCATGCATCATAAAACCAATGTACTATTTAAAGGAGTACTCTGGGGCAGACGATTCCTGCTCCATCCTGCCATCCGGTCCATCTTGTTCATAATTCCGTGTGAACGAAGAGTCACATGGCACTCAGCCTATTATGGGCCGAGGCAGAACATTGCGGCGGACGGCAATAGGCTGAGTGCCATGTGACGCTTCGTTCACACAGAAGTATGAAGGAGATGGACCGGAGGACCGATCAGCTGTAGTGGCGCTCCGCGGGAACCCAGGGAGGTGAGTGATTGTTTATTTTCATTTTTTTTGCAGCCCGGGCAGGACGGAGCAGGAATAGTCTGCACCAGAGTACTGGTTTAACATATTGATCAAACAATATTTGAAATTAATCTTACCTGTCTTCTTTATTAATCTGATCTCCAAAGCCTGCAGAACTGACAATGGTCATTTTCAGCCGAACATTACTTTCTGTCAGATCGTAAGTGCTTGATTTTAGCTGAACTCCAGGCTGTGAATGAGAAGTTTGTTCCCCTTCAAACTTTGTATTAAATAATGTATCCATAAGTGTTGATTTGCCAAGTCCCGTCTCACCTAAAAAAAAAAAAAAAAAAAAAAATGAAAAAAAATCTACTAAAGCCTAAAGGCCTCTTTTTAAACAATAAAACATAACCTTTAATATCATATACTTAAAAATGATTCTACCTAGCTCTTAATAATATGTGCAACACATGTTTAGCTAAAAATAGGTTCCATATAAATTAGTACATTAGTCCAACGCGTTTCAACCATCTGATTTATTATGGTTTAATCAGGGAACCAGTCAGCCCTATTATTATAATAAGCTACAGAGGGAAAGATGACCCTTACAAACAGCCAACCAGCTATAAGAAATGTATACAGCTAGGTACAATATACAGAATCAAGATATCCCAAGCCAACCTAGCCTGAAAAGTAGCACTAACACAGTTGTAAAGATAGATTAATCAATAGTTATAACTGCAGCATATAATGTAAGTAGCAGGTTATTAGCGTGACCACCTCATAGATAGATAGTACGTACAGCTGACAACACCAATATATAAACAGATGTGTAAATAGTAATGATGTTAATATCCCCTCAAAGAATAGCAATGATACATGGAGCAAACAACATCCCGGGGTACAGATAAAGAAATGTCCTAATCGGGTACATATAGGATACACAGATGGATGCATCATATACAATGCTCAAAGATTAACCCAGGGTGGGCCATATTTAGGGGGACTACAGCAGTTGATGAGAGATAACATGAGGTGGTGGGGAGGTGTGTAATGGCACGCTTCCTCCTGCTACTTGTCTAGCGTTGTCAGTGCTCGTCATCCCCGCCTGGATCCATGCAGATACCTCGTAGCTGCATACAGAGGTGGTCACTATCTGTCATTGATCCAGGCGGGGATAACCTGCCACTGACATTATATGTTGCAGTTCTAACTATTGATTAATCTATCTTTAAAATGTGTTACTGCTACTTCTCAGGCTAGGTTGGCTTGGGATATCTTGATTCCGTATATTGTACCTAGCTCTATACATTTCTTATAGCTGGTTGGCTGTTTGTAAGGGTCATCTTTCCCTCTGTAGCTTATTATAATAATAGGGCTGACTGGTTCCCTGATGAACCCATAATAAAGATGGTTGAAACGCGTTGGACTAATGTACTAATTTTTCTCCCTCACTTATCCAAGTTAGGGAACGGCACCGTGGTTGAGGCCCCCCTGTTAAGGAGGTGGGTCCCTCAAAAGGCAGGGACCGAGGGAGGGGGTCATCTAGCTTAGTACGCACTTACCCTTTATCTTTTCCATTCCAAAAAAGTTTCAGTTATTACAACTAGCAGAAACGATTTAACATCTACTATTAATTTGTGGGGTGCTCAATCTAGCTCTTTACCTCCCCTACTAGACCCTGATAAGATCTCATCTATTTATTCTTTGCTCCCCGGTCCATGGCCATCTCCAGACACTCACAAACTTTTTTGTTTTTGGTATCACACATTTTGTGTTGCACATATTATTATATGTTTAAGAGCTAGGTAGAATCATTTAAGTATAATGATATTAATGGTTATGTTTTATTGTTTACAGAGAGACCCCTTTTTCAGTCGGTGATAATACTCTATATACCTCTTTAGTGATAACGTGTGGAATTGACATTCCCTAACTGTAATCAGCCTTTTCGGTGATTTATAAAGCCTAAAGGCCCCATACACATTGGAGATGTGTTGCCCGAACCCACAGATTTCAGAGTAACTGGCTGACTGTGTAATATATAGGAGCCTCTTGACTTCCAAAAAATGATGGTAGGAAAGAGAAAGATCAAACATGTTAAAATTAATTGCCCAACACTTCTGTTTTCCCAGGAGGAAAGTCACTGAGGGTAGGCTCACACTACGTTCATGCACCAGTCGCATCCGTTGGCCTTTCGCCAAAAACAAGAAGCCTTTAGTAAACTGTTAACAGGAGCAGCAGACCTATGCGCTAAATGCCCACTCCTTGCCTCTAGTGATTTCCCTTGCCTCTAGTAGGTAGCTCATACAGGGCCAGTGCTGTGCATCACAACGCCACAAAATAGGCAAAGATCGGTATGGCTGCATTACTGTGCTACACAGCTTTTACAAATTGGGCATAGCTTATGGGGGGGGGGGGGGGGGTAAATCCTGGTGACAATTGTGCTTTGATATTTGCACCACATATGCAAGATCAGTGGAGTCTGGCTCTAGTCTAGTATGCACATCTCTACTACTTCTAGGTAACTCAGTTTGGTAAGATAGACTCTTACCAAACTGAGTTACCAAACAACTACCTAGAACTAGTAGAGTCTCAAGCCAGAGAAGTATGGTGTACCTAGTCAGACTGTACCTCCTAGTTCTAGTCAGTTAAGTTCAGAACTAGTCAGTTCAAGTTAATGTCTACTGAAAGCAAAACCACCAAGACTTGTCTGCACCAAGAAACCAAGTACAGTTCTGGTTGCTAGGATCTTGTAACTTGAGAAAGAATCTAGCCAGAAGTGGAGAACCAGCTGAGCAGAGACCCTTTGTGGACTTTCAGTAGAAGTTTGTGCTATGTGGCTAAACATGTCGCAAGATGTTTCTTTAGTGTAAGCTCAACCTTCGAGTCACATGTACTCTGGAGTCAAAGGCCATCTAAGCTGTTCTAGACACCGTACAATAGTTACATAGGCTCATAGGGAGACCTATGAGGTTAGCAAGACCACCCTGCCACATGTGACACTACAAAAGTATTTACCAGAGGGACTACTACCCTTGGCTAGCTTGCACTACTACACCTATTCTCTTTGTAGGTACCACATTATCACATTTATGTCATGAACTTACATTATTAACTGTGACTTCCAAGTACATAGATCTACACCCTATTTTTTCATATTAATTTTTTTGATTAACTATTTTTTTCAAACCCAAAAATGTGCATCATCAGAAATGAGATTAATGATAAAGAAAGCAAAGCCTTGTGCTGGTCCTTAGGAAATGTCAGTACTAGTGCGGATGGATGGTGTTATGTATACACAGGCATGTTGCTAACACACAATAGATAGATCACATAATAACATCATTATTACCAAAATAGAGGATGGAAAAAACACATTTCCTCTCAGAAGTAAGGAGAGATTTTACAACATATGTAAAACAGGTTAACAGCAGCTGAAAAGTTCTGGAAAGCCAAAGAACAAAAAAACTAAAACTATATTTAGGCATCCGAGTTCCCAGCTCACAAAATGGAACACATACAGCAAATGGAGAAGAGCAGTGCAGAGGTACTGCAAACCCTAAAAATACAGAACAATCTCTAGCTAGAGAAAAAAAAAATTAGGACAGACACTCAAAACCGTAGATGTGTGTTAACTCCTTAAGGCCACAGTCCACTTTGTCCTTATGACAAAGCCATTTTCCTTTTTTGTTTTTCCTCCTTGCCTTTTAACAGACATAACTCATTTTTCCATCCACAGAGCCATATGAGGGCTTTTTTTTTTTTTTTTTGCAGAACCATTTGTACTTTGCAATGACAGCTTTCATTTTACCATAAATGTACGACACAACAAAAAAAAAAAAATTATAATTTGTGGGGGGGAAACTGAAATGAAAACCACTTTTGCAGATTTTGAAAGGTTTGGTTTGTACAGAGTCAACTTTACAGTTAATGATCTGTAACCTTTATTCCGTGGGTTGATATGATTAAATTGATACCCATGGTTACATGCTTTCCAATAATTGTATTGCCTTAAAAGAAAAAAAAAAAAGAAAAAAAGTTACAAAATAGGTATGTTTAAATGGGCACTGTCAGATACAAAAACTTTTTATAATGTTGTACATCTTGACAAAACATTAACCTTTCTAATATAGAAATCATGGCTTTGTCAGAGCTGAAACACAGACATGGACAAAGTCCAGTACTCCTTTGTGCCATCTCATAGGACAGGAGAGAGCTCAGAGGAGTGCCGTCAGACAGGCGAGAGCACAGAGGAGTGCCGTCAGACAGGCGAGAGCACAGAGGAGTGCCGTCAGACAGGCGAGAGCACAGAGGAGTGCTATTAGACAGGAAAGAGCGCAGGGGAGTTCTATCAGACAGGAGAGAGCGCAGAGGAGTTCTATCAGACAGGAGAGAGCGCAGAGGAGTGCTATCAGACAGGAGAGAGCACAGAGGAGTGCTATCAGACAGGCGAGAGCACAGAGGAGTGCTATCAGACAGGCGAGAGCACAGAGGAGTGCTATCAGACAGGCGAGAGCACAGAGGAGTGCTATCAGACAGGCGAGAGCACAGAGTAGTACTATCAGACAGTAGAGAGCACAGAGTAGTACTATCAGACAGTAGAGAGAGAACAGAGGAGTGCTAACCCACCCTAACTTACTGGACTTTGTCCATGCCTGTGCTTCAGCTTGGACAAAGCCATGATTTTGTAAGCTATAATTTCTATAAAAAGGAAATAAAATTATCTTATGGTGTATATTAGAAAAGTTAAAGGAGTTCTGTAGTGAAAGCTAACTAACTAACTAATCTCCTATCCAAAGGGGGGGTCCGACTGCTGGGACCCTAGATGATCTCCTGAACAGGGCCCCAGCAGTCTGCTGGGAGGGGGTGTGCCGACCCCCCACACGGAGTCGCGGCCTACAAAGCCCCTCCACGTTTCCCATAGAGATACATGGAGGGGGCATGTCAGCCACGGCTTCCTGCAGGGGTCGAAACGGCCGCTTCCGGCAGACTGCCGGGGCCCCGTTCAGGAGATTGCGGGGGGTCCCAGCAGTCGGACCCCCCATGATCTATAACTTATAACCCTATCCAAAAGGATATAGAATAAGTTCATTTTTCCCTGCACAACCCCTTAAATTTTTTGCCAAGAAGTACAATATATAAAAAGTTTTTGAATCTGACAATGCCCAATTAACCCCTTAACAACACAGGTCGTAAATGTACTTCCTGGTGCACCAGGATGTAAATTTATGTCCTGTACATGACGCAAGCACCGGAGCGGTGCTCGCTTCATGCACAACGATCGCGCTGATATCCGATATTAACCTCTCAGATGCTGTGACCAATACTGATCACGGCATCTGTAACAATGTAGGCGTTCTAATGGATGATCGGATTAGATCATCCAAGATGGCGGACGGATGTCCACTCACCTGCCTCTGCCACTCCCCTGGCGTCTTCTCTAGTAGATCGCCGACATGCATAGAACTGATCAGTATTTGCACTCTAATGATTGCGATAAATAGTCCATTTTTTAAGGGGTAAAAGGAGAAAGTCCCCCAAAATTAGAAACCCAATTTATCTCGATTATGTCGCATTTAGGAATCCCCATGCTGCGAAAACAGCAAAAATAAATAAAAAAATACAAAACAAACACATGGTAAACTATTTGGAAAACTAAACCTTTTAAAGGAATGTAACAAGGGGTACAGTGAACCTTAACACCCCACAGGAGCCAGATGAACTTTTGTTAAAGTGGGACGTGAAAATGAAAAATATTTTGTTTCCACTAAAATGCTGGTGTTACCCTAAATGTTTTATTTTCACAAGGGGTAATAGGAGAAAAAAAAACTAAAATTTGTAACCCCATTTCTCCTCAGTGTGGAAATACCCCATATGTGGACGCAAGGTGCCCTGCGGGCACACTATAATGCTCGGTGGAAAAGTAGCAAAATTTGGCTTTTGGAGGGCATGTCGCATTTAGGAAACCCCACATGGCACACTATTTGGGAAACTACACCCCTCAAGGAATGTAAAAAGGGGTACAGTGAACATTAACACCCCACAGGTGCTTGATGAACTTTTGTTAAAGTGGGACGTTAAAATGCTGGTGTTACCCCATTTTTTCCCATTATCGCAAGTGGTAATAGGAGAAAATGCCCTGCGGGCGCACAACGCGGCTCAGGAGCATCATTGGGTTTTTGAAGAGAGAATTTGGCTGAAATTGAAGTCGTGGGCAATGTGCGTTTACAAAGCCCCCATGGTGCCAGAACAGCAGAAAGCCCCCCATATGGGACATCCTTTTGGAAATTACACCCCTTAGGGAATGTAACAAGGGGTACAGCGAATATTTACACCTAACAAATGTTTGGAACAGTAGGCCATGAAAATGAAAAATGTTTTTTTTTTTTTTTTTTTCACTGAAATGCTGGTGTTACCCCAAATTTTTCATTTTCACAAGGGATAATAGGAGAAAAAGGCTCACGAATATGTAGCCCAATTTCTCTTAAGTAAGGAAATACCCCATATGTGGATGTAATGTGCTGTGTGGGCGCAAAACAGGGCTCAAGAATCAGAGTTATGTTCCCATTTGTGGCCTATGACATATAAGTAGCTTACAGTTACATACATTCCGAGGAAAAAAAAAAAAAAAAGAAAAACACCCACGTGACCCCATTACAGACAGTACATCCTCTGAGGAATGTGTATAGGGGTGAAATGGACATTTTGAATGCATGGGTGTTTCATACATTTATTTTCCAGGAATGGATGAAGTGTAGTTTAGGAAAAATTAAAACTGCTATTTTTTTTATACTGATATGCCAGTTATGTTCCCAGAATGATGACCCAGAGCATGCTAAAAGTAAAACTTATGCCTGGCCCACACCTTTTGCTCTGCTTCATCATTCTGGGAACCCCTAACATACATTCAGAGGAAAATAAAAGAAAGCAACCACCCACCCACATGTGACCACATTACAGAAAGTACATGTGGAACGGACGGGTGTTCCCTAAATTTATTTTCCAGGAATGGATGAAGTTTAGTTTGGCATAGCCAAAAGTAAAAATTATGCCCGCCCCAAACCCTATGCTCCGCTTCATCATTCTGGGAATGTTTTGTGTGTGGCCGCCCCTAACTTGTCGCCTGCAAATGCACACACCGCTCAGGTATGGAGAGAGGACTGCGCATTTGAGGCAACATGAAAATCCCAGATGCAAGTGACCCAGTGACCCATTTTTAGAAGAAAAATACCCCAAGAGGTCTTATCAGGGGTATTTTGTTCCTTTTTTTAAAAAAAAAAAATTTTTTTGGGGGGGGGGGGGGGTTATGGGGGGTATGGGTTTAAAATGTACTGGTACATTGGGGTCAAATTATGGGAAATTAAAATGGGGTAAGAGGATTATAAATTTAGAACTGCATGGAAGTGTGGTATTTCCTGAAGCAATTAGTGGTGTTGGTGTCCCTCCTTATCCCCCTCCTGCAACACACTGCATTTTTTTCTGGGATCGTCCCTTCTTTCCAGTGTGGGGGATCTCATCTGGAAAGTGTTGGCCTGGGACGATCCAAGCACGTACAGTTCCAGAGGTACTCCGGCCCGCTATTTCAGAGAGCATTCCAAAAAGAAAAGAATTTCCTCTGTAGTATTCAGCAGCTAAAAAGTACAGGAAGGATTAAGATTTTTTTAATAGAAGTAATTTACAAATATGTTTAACTTTCTGCCACCAGTTGATTTAAAAGAAAAAAAGTTTTCACCTGAGTACCCCTTTAATGGTGGGCATTATTGTGATTGCTGATATCCGCCATTAGCCGCAAAGTCCCGGCTGCTGATACCTGCTGTCTATGAAGCGAGGGAGCTCCTGCGATTCCTTCATAGTCAGCATGACATTTACGTCTGATGTTAAATATACAGCCATTTACACCTTAATTATGAGCAGACAATATAAGGCTCTGATCACATATGCATTATGGCTTCTGTTTGCAATGTACCACAGATAAGGAAATTCAAGTCCCAATGACATACAATGGGGTCCCACTGGGGTACCATCAAGGCTTCTGCCATATAGACAGCAAGAATCAATGCTGTGCTGTTACCATTCTTTTCCTGACAGAATTCTTAAAAATAATCTGTCAGCCAATTTCTCAGCCAAGTGTCAAGAAGGCAAAAGCTTGGTATGTCCATCAGGAAAAGGCTGGAAAGTGATAGTGAGCAAGAAGGGGGTCCCAGGCTATTGTACTCGACTAAGAAATATTTGGGCAAGCCTCGGAACCACCAACAGCTCCAGGAGAGGTACATTTTGCTTTTATACTGTAATAGCTATCCAATGGTGTTTTAGCATCAAACAAAGCTCACAGATTTCCCTTTAAGAAAAAAAAATCTCTTTCACATGGCATAGAATATATGTAACTGTGTTCCATTATCAGGAATTGTCATGTTGATTTAATTTACCAAAACAAATCCTTTAGCTTTACGGCTAAATATCATTAGCCTGGCACCTGACTGGCATCACTGTAGTCCAAAGCAAACAGCTTTTCTAAGCAAAAATGCATTATCTAGATAAGGCCCCTTTCACACTATACATTCATCCGCTTTAAAGATCTGTTATAATGTTCCATTATGAAAACCCTAAAAATTGTCCGTTACAAAATCCCATTATAGTCTATGGGATTTTTACATTATCAGTTTTAACCCGTCATAGCCCGTTATTAATAACGGACATTATTTTGTGATGGGAGAAAGTAATGGGAGAAATAGTACATGCACTATTTCTTCCGTTCTTTCTCCAGTCCCAAAATAACTTCCGTTATTAATAACGGGCTATGACGGGTTAAAACGGATAATGTAAAAATCCCATAGACTATAATGGGATTTTGTAACGGCCGTATGGGATTTTGTAATGGCCGTCTAACGGCCGATTTTCAGTGTTTTTATAACGGAACATTATAACCGGTCTTTAAAATAGATGAATGTATAGTGTGAAAGGGGCCTAAGTTGCAAGATCAGAAGCAGAATACTACCAAGAATTAATTTCTAGATGCATATTAAAAAAACGCTTTTCTGTATCCATATAATGCTCTGAAACAGGGCTCAAAATAATTAGGTCAACCAAGAAGATGACATTGACCGATTGTTGTTCAAAGGAACCTGGCAAGAGCTTCATACTTCACACACTGCCACTCACACACTCTGCCGCTTCATTCACACACTACTGGACAGCGGTATGCATAGTCATCCACCATTTTATTCAAACAGCCATTCAAGACCAACATTCTTTTGATTGATGGGATCACGACAGTCTGACCCTTATTACCTACCTTGTCTTGGCATAACAGTATGTTATAAAACCGCACTGTGAGATTTATTCTAGCTTGTGTAGCTCATTACATTTAGGTCAGACACATTTACAAATACCTAAAAGACAAAATCTTGTCTTGTCTCACAAGAGAGGAGCAACAGGTCAGACTGACAAGCGCTTGT